>NC_133759.1:70453876-70684423 GCF_036562045.2 Rhinolophus sinicus | reverse complement strand
ATAGCTTCCATTTCTTTCTTTTTAAAAATAAATTCTATGTTGGGTGAGGTATTCTATTTTTCATTTATTTCAAGAGAAATTGTAATCATTTGTTGAAGCAGTTTTTATGATAGCTATTGAAAAGATTGTGTAATAATTCCAATCTAATTATCTCAGTGTTGGAATGAGTCAATTATCATTTAAGATAACAATTTTCTGTTTCTTTGTATGATGGGGAACCTTTAATTGAAACTTGGACATTTTGGCTGTTATGTTATGAGACCCTGAATCCTATTAGAAGCTTCCATTTCAGTAGACAATCACCTTGTTTAACTTTATCACTCAGGTCCCTGGTCTACTGTTGTCAGTTGAGCTTCCATGTCCGCTTTCTGCACCATGGTATCTACCTGACCTTCTGTCTGGCATGCTTCTCCTTCTTCCTCACTTGTCCACCTAGAAACTCCCATTTATCTGACAAAGGGTGTACAAATGTCAGCTCCTGGAAGGTGTGACCTCCCATGACAGTTAATCACTATCTCCTTGAACTTCTTCCTTAACCATACTTCCATATTTGCTCTTTTCACAATGAAATGTAAAAAGTTTTCCCCATCTTTATTCAGTGAGTTCTGAGAGTCTGGTTCCTGGTGAAAATCCTACTGATTTTTTTTTTTTAAATCCATAGGCAATTACAAAGCCTTTACTTGACAGGCCTCAAAAAAAAAGCTACCCGCCTCACAGTAGCCTTGCTGCACAGCCAATGCCTTCAGTACCTTGAGGAGCAGTAGTCAACCACTCTCATGCCCCTGCCTGCTCATGCTCTTACACGTATTTGCATTCCTAGCCCAGGTGCCTTCATTCCCAGGTCTCTGTCTGAGGCCTGGGGCAGAGTCTTCTTCAGGTGCCACTGTCAAGGCCTCCTCATCAGCAAGAGGAGGGGGAAACATTGAAGGCATCGTTCCCCACTCTGACTCAGGACCCTGTAACTTTCCACAACTAGCCTTTCGCCTTGCCCTCCTCCCAACTTCCCAGTCCATGAAACTTGAAGTCTTTTGTTCAGCACACTCTCAATAGTGACATAACCCCTTCCTCTGCACAGATACTCTTGACCTTAGACTAGCATGCCAATTCATGGGGTAAATAGAGGAGGGAGGAGTCATCATGTGAATGTATTAGGACACTAAATGATGAAAGGCTTCACTGTTATTTGATTTGGGCTCATTGTTGCTTTAAATAGCTGATCTAACAGCTGGCAGTTTGGGTCTCTCTTCCCTAGCTCAGCTCCTGAAAAGTTCCACATGCAGGTATATAGCAGTTGTTAAATGCATGTTAACTGAACAAAGACCATTGGAAGGGCTTACAGAAGTGTTATTAGTGTGTATGTGTCTCTGAGAGAAAATGAGGGAGAGAGGGAGTCTGCGATGTATTATTTCCACGAGCTTCATGAACCTGGCTCAGAACTTCTGTGGCCTTGGAACATGATTTTGCTTTTATCCCTTTCCTCCCTTCTCCCCAGCGTTGGGCTCAGCACCTCTGGTTTCTATCATGGGATATGTTGATGGAGGCATCCAGCTACTATGCAAGTCCTCAGGCTGGTTTCCCCAGCCCACAGTGAAGTGGAAAGGCCCACAAGGACATGATTTGTCTTCAGACTCCAAGGTGAATGTAGACAGACAGGGCCTGTTTGATGTGGAGACTTCCCTTATAGTCCAAGAAAATGCTGGGAGCGTATCATGTTCTATCCAGTACCCTGACCAGAGCCGAGAGGTGGAATCCAGGGTATGGATAAGAGGTGAGTGGGTGGGGAGGGACAGTGGGAGAGGGATGCAGATTTGCATAGCCTAGAAAGAGAATAGAAGTCCCTATCCCAGGGTTGTTATGCAATACTGTCCAGTATTAATGATCAGTTTTGAAAGTCATAAGTCTATGAAATATAAAGGTAATAGCATAAAATTTTATTAGGTGGAAACAATTGTTTTCAAGTGCAGTGGAGTAGAACGAATATTTCCATCATCTTCATGGTGCAAACATCCAAAATCAACACATACAAAACTGAAAAAGCTCACTAGAGGAATGAGAAAAAAAAGTTTGCTCATTTGAAAAAAAAAATACTTCTAAATAAATACTAAAGCATTACTCTGTGAAACGGAATATAATAAAAGTGGATAATCTCAGTAAGGAATTTAAAATAATAGGATGATTAATGTAAACAAAATGCATCAGTAATCACAATCAATATAAAAAGGAGTTATTTTGCCAGTTAAAATACCAGACTGGATTTTTTAAAAATCTCAAAGGTTGCAATTCTTAGAGAAAACTGTAATACATATGAGCTATTCGTTGAAACATTTTAAAAATAGAAAAAGCATAACAGACAAATGTTAACCAAAGAGTACCATTATAGATATATTAGTCAAGAAAAATATCTTGAGGGGAAAAAAAGCATTATTAGGACAGTTATTTCAGAAACACAAAAAGTTTATTCACTAAAAAAGTATAAAAAATATAAATATATATGCAACTTATAGTAGACCTCAACATATATAAAGCAAGTACCACTAGAAGTATGAGGATAAATAGAAATACTGCGAGTTCTGAAAATGATGAAATTAGTAGACAAAATTAGTAAGATTATTAAATATTTTACATAGAAATTAACAGTCCTGATCTAATAGATATTCTTAGAAGACTTCACTGACAAAAATCATTATTTTGAAGCACACATGGACTATTACAAGCTTCCACCAGGTACATGCACATAAATTTGGAATCGACTTGTCTAGTTCTAAGAAAATGCTATTGAAATTTTCAATAGTTATATTGAATATATAGATCAATTCTGGAATACAGACATGTTTAAAATATTGCTTCTTGTTACCTGTAAGACGTTACATCACTCTGCTTATTTTGATTGTTCTTAGCATCTTTTAGTCAAGTTTTATATACCTAAGAAAATGTTTGCAAACTCTTAAGAAGATGTATAAAATAGAAGTGACATCGCATGTTGCATCTGGTAAAGAAAAGTCCATTTAAATAAATGATGCCGGCACAGTGGTTATCTGTATAGAAGAAAATAAAATTGAACTTCTACTTCACTTTATATATAAAAATAAAATCCAGATGGAGCAAGAATTATGAAAAAGTACGTTTTAAACATGTGGAAGAAATTATAGAAAAATACCTTTTCAATCTTGGGACTGAGATGATCCCTTAAATGAGAATCAAACTGCTTTTACTGTTCAGTGGTCACTGAGAGGTCTGTGGAACTGTTTTGCAGAGGAGATTTTCCAGCCCGTAACCTGGCGCATGAGATCCATTTTACTGGGAATACTCCTCTCTGTCCTGTGCGTGGGTGTTATTCTTCTGATAATTTCCTTCCACAGATTGAAAGGTAAGTGGGAAAGAGAAGCAGGGGCCCATGGCTTACTCATGCATCCAGCAGGGCGGGGATCAGGGATGCTCCCACACACCTCCCGAGTCTGTTATTTCAGCCCGTCTCCAGGGCTCCATCACCTGGGCCACAGCAACCACAGTCCTTGCCCCACTCCAGGCTGGCCAGAAATGGCTCCCTTGGGAAATACTAGCCCCACCAGGCCCATCTTCCTCACAGAGGGCCCAGAATTAGGGGAACAATGATTTTCACTACCTGTAGGGCTGATATAAATTTCTAACATCAACAAGACTCCAGTAAAACAGTTTCAATGTATTTTAAAAGGCTTCATAGCAGAAGAAATAGAAGTGAAGACAACAACATGAATTAATATTCAGTTTCAGTAACAGATTTCACCCCAAGAAGTAGTTTTTTTCCTCCTTGGAAATGATACTGACCCTTGAGAATTGCTGTGACCCCCCTTCACTCCAACTTCTCTTGCAAATCATCTTCCCTTCTCCCTGATAACCTCCATCTCCACGTCAACAGGACCCCACATGTCAGCCCCTCCCTTCAGCATGAATGTTCCTGATCTCTTCCTTTACCCCAGGTAGAGACAGTCATTAAAAGGGTGTGGGGATGGGAGCACAAAAGGAGAGTTCTAGAACAGCCCCCATCATTCTCCTGCAACTCATTTCCCTGAGCAATGAGCCAGGGATGTGTTTGTACCTTAGACACTGCTTGTCCACCACTAGATATTCTGTTTCTGTTTCAGGAAAATCCTGGGCAGAATTGGGTAAGTGACTTGTCATGTCTGAGCCTTCCCCACAGTTCTCCTGGGTCCCTCCTGTTCCACAGTTTGAGCCACATGGGGCCTGTTGGCTCTAGACTGGATGGGGGGGCATGGTCAGGCTAGTGAGGACAGCTGTTTCAACCCCCATCTATTCATTAATGAACTGACCCTCAGACAGTTCATGGAGTAGGATGGGCATTGGGATCCTGAAACCCCCTATAAGTCGTCTACACGTTTTGCCTATGGGTACATTCTGTGGGGAGAGGACCCATAGATTTCATCAGCTCTCTAGGGTGTGGACCCAGAATGGAGAAGAGCCCTGGGGGGCATCTCCCTAAACCTCCTGCCTGGCTTGATGCTTAGAGACAAGCATTCCAGGCTTCTATCAGCCTACAATTTTCTCCTTTTTGTGTCATGGAAACACCAGGAAACTGGATAAGAGTGTTGTAGAGCTTTCCTCTCACATTCTCCCTGGGCCCCTGTTCTGTGATTTCAGCCTCTTCTGTTTTTTCTTTTTTCTTTTTTTTGGTTTTCAGACTGGAGAAGGGAGCATGGAATGGCAGGTGAGAAAAGCTAATCCCTCCACTCCCATTATCTCTCCTTACCAGTCCCTACTTTATGAATCTTGAGAGCCAGAGGCCATGGGTCTCTGCAGAGACAAGCCTGTGATGGGGACCCAGAAACTGTCTGCAGATGCTGGGGGAGGTGCATTTGTAGAGAACCCATGGCCTTCAGCAGATCTCTGGTGGACCCATGACACCCACAAAGGTTAACCGCCCTGGTCTCCTGTCTCCCTGCCTCCTGCTCTCCATGTGAGCACTGACCCTCCTGCTCTGTCTGCTTGTTTTCAGAACTGAGAGAAGCCCAGGAACATGCAGGTACCTATGGGGAGATAGTGGGAGAGAGCCTTGGGTGGGCATGGGACAGGGAGCCAACCAGAGAGAGATGTGGGGAACAGTAACACTGAGACACACTGGCCTGCAGATTATAAAGCTGTGAGACCCACACCTTCCTTGGGGGACAGCTGCCCCAGACTCATTTCTTGGCCCAGGACTAGGAGGCGAGAGGATGGGGCTGGGTGATCCAGGGTAGAGGTCAGAGTCTAAGCTCCAGGGAACTGAGGTCACTTGTGACTGGCCCAAGGGGATGGACTGAGGGGAAGGAGGTAAAGTTGGGCAGGACTCAGAATGGAAGGGAGCTGGTTAGAGGGGACAATCGAGGTCTCACAAAGTCAAACAGTGACTTACATGGAGGTACAGTGGTAGGGCTGTGGTGATTTAAACAGCTCGGACCTCACATTTAGGCATATCCAGCATTAGTGAGGATCTGGGGCCCCATTGGAGTTTAGGGGTGGGTGGGAGGCTGTGTCTGATGGAGCTTCTGGCTCTGGGACCTACCTAGATCCCACCCCGAACCAGGCAGCACTGGGAGGGGGTGACCTCTGCATCCAGCCCAGGTCCCTCCTCAGTAACTTATGCTCTCTCTCCCTATATGACACCCCAGTGGAGGTGACTCTGGACCCAGAGACAGCTCACCCCCAGCTCTGCATTTCTGATCTGAAAACTGTGTGCTATAGGAACATTCAACAGACGGTGACCTACACGGACAAGAGATTTAAAACGAAATGTGTGGTGGCTTCTCAGGGATTCCAGGCAGGAAAACATTATTGGGAGGTGGATGTGGGACACAATGTAATGTGGTGTGTGGGAGTGTGCCGGGACGACGTGAACAGGAAGGTGAATTATCAGAAAGTGTGTCCCTCCAATGGGTACTGGGTGCTCAAATTGAAAACAGAATATCAGTATTTCACATATAACCCCGATAAAATCCACCACTCTCTGAGAACACCACCTACACGAGTGGGGGTCTTCCTAGACTACGAGGGCGGGACTATGTCCTTCTACAATGTAAATGATCAGTCCCTCATTGACACCCTGAGATATCAGTTTGAAGGGTTATTGAGGCCCTACATCAAGCATTATGTGAGCAGTGAGGAAACTGTGACTCCCATAGTGATCTTCCCAGTGTCCCCGGGATCAGAGAAAGAAGCACCTTCTGACACAGACAACCTGGAGTCCAACCCACAGGTGACCACACCCTTCCTGCCCAGAGGGAATCACACCTCACACTCTCCCTCAGGACACTGAGCTTCCTCTCAGGCCCCAGAGCCCTGCAGCAGACAGCAGCATGGCTTCCAGATGAGGCGGCTGGCCCATCCTTGTGGGGTCAGGGGTCATGGCTGCCCTGAGGCAAGGAGGGAAGAAGGCTGAAGGTGCATTTGGTTTGCACCAACTCTGCAGTCAAGGACCTTTGACAAGTAACAAGCTCTCGGGCTCCTCACCTGTAAAATAGGGACAGGAATTCCCACCTCAGGGTCAAGTGAAGACCAGACACAGTGAATGCGAATCATGCTGCCTCTTGTTGATGGCCTGGCATCACCAGACAATGTGTTCCTTATATTAAACTTTTCTAACATGATCTCTGCTTATTTATTCCATATTAATTCATTTTACTCTATGCCAAATCACCCATGAAATAGTTATTCACCTTTCTGTGCCAAACCCAAAGAATTGATGAGGAGACAGGATTTCCCCATTCATTCTATAATGCCAACCTGATACCAAAACCAGACTAACATATTAAAATAATATAAAAGAAAACTACCAGTTCTTATCCTTCAAGAACATAGTTGCAAAAATTAAAATGAAATTTTAGCAAATTGAATTCAACATACTGAGAGTATAATACATTACTGCCAAATGTATCTATTCCAGTAATGAATGTTTTAATATTCAAACATCAAGCAGTGTAACTCACCACATTAACAAACTAAAACAGAAAACCATATGATCATTTCAATAGATAAAGCAAATGAACATTTGACATATTCAGCATCCATCACTAATAAATCCTTTAGGAAAGGAAGATATAGAGATGGCTAGTAAGCCCATGAAAAAATTCTCTACATCCTTAGACAGTAACAAAATGCAAATTAAAACCACAATCAGACTCTATTACCACCTATTAAAGTAAAATTAAAAAGAATGATCAGACCAAGTGTGGACAAGGCTGTGGAGGGACCGAAAGTCTCACGCACAGCTGGTGTGGGGGGGTGGGTGTAAAATGGTACAATCACTTCGGAAAACAATTTGGCAGTTTTTAAAAAATGTGAACAATCCCGTACCATGTGATCCTACCAGTTCATTCTAGGTATTTTGTCCAAGACAAAAGGAAATACATTCCTCTACTAATTTGTACATGAATGATCACAGCAGCTTTATTTTTAGTAACCAAAAGTTGTAAGTGGTCCAGGTGCTATGAACAGATAAATGAATGAACAGATTATGGTGTATCCATGCAATGATATACTACTAGTCAGCAATAAAATAGAATGAAATATTGACACAGACACACAACAAGGATGAATCAAAAATAATTATTCCAAGTGAAAGGAGTCAGACCAAACAAACAAACAAACATAAACACTTAAGAAGAGTGTATACTATGTGACATCACTTATATAAAAGTCTAGAAAATGCAATCGGAACCCCACTGACAGAAAGCACATCAGTGGTTGCTAGGAGGGGACATAGGATAGAAGGGATTACAAACGGGATCAAGGATGCTCTTACGGTGCAGAAATGCTCACTGTCTTCTTCGTGGTGATGGTTTCATGGGAAACACATAAGTTAAACATATCAATTAACCACTTTATATGTGTGCAGTTTATTTTATGTCAATTATACTTCAATAAAGTTGTTTTTAAAAGTAAATATGTCAAAAACAACAGCAAAAGAGAAAAACGCTTGGTCTTAGGGATACTATTTCCCGAACCACATCATTAGGTACCATCTTTACTCTTTAAAAACACATACTTTATTTTCTTTTAATTTATTGGGGTGACAATTTTTAGTAAAATAACATAGATTTCAGGTGTACAATTCTGTATTACATCATCTATAAATCCCATTGTGTGTTCACCACCCAGAGTCAGTTCTCCTTCCATCACCATATATTTGATCCCCTTTACCCTCATCTCCTACCCTCCACCCCCCACCCCACTTACCCTCTGGTAACCAGTAAACTATTGTCTGTGTCTATGAGTTTTTGTTTCTCATTTGTTTGTCTTGTTCTTTTGTTGTTTTTGGTTTATATACCTCATGTCAGTGAAATCATATGGTTCTCTGCTTTTTCTGTCTGACTTATTTCGCTCAGCATCATACTCTCAAGATCCATCCATGTTGTCACAAATGTTCCTATATCATCTTTCCTTACCGCAGAATAGTATTCCATTGTGTATATATACCACGACTTCTTTATCCATTCATCTATCGAAGGACATTTTGGTTGTTTCCATGTCTTGGCCACCGTAAACAAAGCTGCAATGAACATTGGGGCACATGTGTCTTTATGTATAAATGTTTTCAGATTTTTTGGGTAGATACCCAGGAGAGGGATTGCTGGGTCATATGGTAATTCTATTCGTAATTTTTTGAGGAACCTCCACACTGCCTTCCATAATGGCTGCACCAGTCTGCATTCCCACCAACAGTGTATGAGGGTTCCTTTTTCTCCACAGCCTCTCCAACACTTGTTACTGTTTGTCTTATTGATGATAGCCATTCTGACTGGGGTGAGATGATATCTCATTGTGGTTTTGATTTGCATTTCTCTGATGATTAGTGATGTTGAGCATTTTTTCATATGTCTATTTGCCATTAGTATGTCCTCTCTGGAGAAATGTCTCTTCAGAAATGTCTCTGCCCATTTTTTAATTGGGTTGTTTGTTTTTTTGTTGTTGAGTTTCATGAGTTCCTTGTATATTTTCGATATTAGCACCTTATCGGAGGCACTGTTTGCAAAAATCTTCTCCCATTCAGTTGGTGGCCTCTTTATTTTGTCGATGGTTTCTTTTGCTGTGCCGAAGCTTTTAAGTTTCATATAGTCCTATTCGTTTATTTTAGCTTTTACTTCCATTGCCTTTGGAGTCAAGTTCATAAAATGCTCTTTGAACCCACGGTCCATAAGTTTAGTACCTATGTTTTCTTCTATGCAGTTTATTGTGTCAGGTCTTAGGCTTAAGTCTTTGATCTATTTTGAATTAATTTTGGTACATGGTGACAGATAGCAATCCAGTTGCATTCTTTTGCACATGGCTATCCAATTCTGGCAGCACCATTTATTAAAAAGGCTGTCTTTCCTTCATTGTATGTTTTTAGCTTCTTTGTCAAAAATTATCTGTCCATATTTATGTGGTTTTATTTCTAGGTTCTCAATTCCATTCCATTGGTCTATGTGTCTGTTTTTCTGCCAATACCATGCTTTTTTTATTACTGCAGCCGTGTACTACAACCTAAAGTCAGGGAGTGTGATACCTCCACCATTGTTCTTTTTTCTTAAGATTGCTTTTTCTATTCGGGGTCTTTTGTGGTTCCAGAAAAATCTGATGATTTTTTGTTCTATTTCTTTAAAAAATGCCATTGGGACTTTGATGGGGATTGCATTAAATCTGTATATTGCTTTGGGTAATATGGTCATTTTAACTATGTTGATTCTTCCAATCCATGAGCACGAATGTCTTTCCAATTCTTTGTGTCTTCTTCAATTTCTTTCAAAAATGTCTTACAGTTTTCAGCATATAGGTCTTTCACATCCTTGGTTAAGTTTATTCCTAGGTATTTTATTCTTTTTGCTGCAATTGCAAAAGGAATTGTTTTTTGTATTTCTTTTTCTGAGATTTTATTGTTAGTATATAAGAAAGCAATGGACTTTTGTATGTTGATTTTGTAGCCAGCAACTTTACTGTATTTGTTGATTGTTTCTAATAGCATTTTGGTGGAGTCTTTAGGGTTTTCTATATATAGCATCATGTCATCTGCAAAGAGTGATAATTTAACTTCTTCATTCCCAATTTGGATGCCTTTTTATTTCTTTCTCTTCCCTGATTGTTCTGGCAAGGACGTCCAACACTATGTTCAAAAGCAGAGGTGATAGGGGACAGCCCTGTCGTGTTCCTGAACGTAGAGCAAATGGCTTCAGTTTTTCACCATTAATTATGAGATTAGCTGAGGGTTTGTGTTACATGGCCTTTATTATGTTAAGGTATTTTCCTTCTATACCAATTTTATTAAGTGTTTTAATCATAAATGGATGTTGTATCTTGTCAAATGCTTTTTCTGCATTAATTGATATAATCATACGATTTTTGTCCTTTATTTTGTTTATGTGATGTATCACATTGATGGATTTGCAGATGTTGAACCATCCTTCTGCCCCGGGGATGAACCCCACTAGGTCGTGATGAATAATCTTTTAAATGCATTGTTGTACTCAATTTGCTAGAATTTTGTTTAAGATTTTTGCATCTGTATTCATCAGAGGTATTGGTCTGTAGTTTTCTTTTTTGTTGTTGTCTTTACCAGGTTTTGGTATCAGGGTAATGTTGGCCTCATAAAATGAGTTAGGGAATACTGTCTCTTCTTCAATTTTTTGGAAGAGTTTGAGCAGGATTGGTATTAGATCCTCTTTGAAGGTTTGGTAGAATTCACTAGTGAAGCCATCTGGTCCCGGACTTTTGCTTTTGGGAAGGTTTTGAATGACTGATTCAATTTAACGACTGGTGATCGGTCTGTTTATATTTCCCAGTTCTTCATGGTTCAGCCTTCGAAGGCTATATGTTTCTGAGAACTTGTCCATTTCTTCTAGGTTATTGAATTTGGTGGCATATAGTCCTTCATAGTATTCTTGGATGATCCTTTGTATTTCTGTGGTGTCCGTGATAACTTCCCCTTTTTCATTTCTGATTTTCTTTAATTAGTGTCTTCTCTCTTTTTATGTTAGTGAGTCTAGCCAAGGGTTTGTCAATTTTGTTAATCTTTTCAAAGAACCAGCTCTTTGTCACATTAGTTTTTTCTATTGTCTTTTTGTTCTCTATTTCATTTAGTTCTGCTCTGATTTTTGTTATTTCCTTTCTTCTGCTGACCTTGGGTTTCACTTGTTCTTCTTTTTCTAGTTTTTAAGGTGTAACATGAGGTTATTTATTTGGGAGTTTTCTTGTTTCTTGAGATAGGCCTGCAATGAGATAAATTTCCCTCTTAAAACTACTTTCGCTGCATCCCAAAAATTTTGGTAGGATGTATTTTCATTGTCATTTGTTTCTATGTATCTTTTGATCTCTCCTTTAACTTCTTCTTTGACCCAGTCATTCTTTAAAAGTATGTTGTTTAATCTCCATGTATTTGTGTTTTTTTCCCACTTTCTTTTTGCAGTTGATGTCCAATTTCAAAGCCTTGTGATCAGAGAATATGCTTGGTATGATTTCAATCTTCTTAAATTTGCTGAGGCTGATTTTATGTCCCTATCTATGGTCTATCCTTGAGAATGTCCCATGTACACTAGAAAAGAATGTATAGTCTGATGTTTTAGGGTGAAGTGCTCTATAAATATCAATTATGTCCATTTCATTTAATGTGTCATTTAGGGCTGCTATATCTTTCTTTATTTTCTGTTTGGATGATCTATCCATAGCAGTCAATGATGTATTTAAGTCCCCTAGTATAATTGTGTTTTGGTCAATTTCTCCCTTTATTTCTGTTAATAGTTGCTTGGTATATTTCTGTGCTCCCTGATTGGGGGCATAAATATTGATGACTGTTATGTCTTCTTGTTGTATAGTCCCCTTTACCATTATGAAATGTCCATCTTTGTCTCTTGTTACCTTTTTCACCCTGAAGTCTGTTTCATCTGATATCAGTGTGGCTACACCTGATTTTCTCTGGATACCATTTGCTTGGTGTGTCAATTTCCACCCTTTCACTTTGAGTCTATGCTTGTCCTTGTAGCTGAGATGTGTCTCTTGAACACAGCATATGTTTGGGTTTAGATTTTGATCCAATCTGCTACTCTGTGCCTTTTTATTGGTGAGTTCAGTCCATTTACATTTAGGGTGATTATTGATGTGTGAGGATTTCCTGTCATTCTATCTTTAGTTTTCTGTTAAGGCTGTGTCTCCATTGTTTCTTTACTTTTTTGTAGTTTTTTATTATTTCTGTGTGGTGATATTCTGTGATGTTTCCCTCTGTTTCTTCTTTTATTACAGTCTATATTTCAGTTCTGGATTTTTTTTTAGTGGTTGTCCTTAAGTTTATGTAAAAGAAAGTTTGATATTTAGAGTATTCTGTTTTCTTCAGCATGCCTACTTTCTCTATTGCCATATTCTGGTTCAGGCCTTTACTCTCCCCCTTTTTAGGTTTTGGTTGCCACAAATTGTCCCTGTTGATGGTGGTCGAATAGCCTCCTTTAGCATTTCTTGTAGTGCAGGTTGTGTATTTGAAAATTCCCTCAGCTTCTGTATGTCTGGAAAGGTCTTTATTCCCCCTTCATATCTAAAGGATATCTTTGCTGGATATATTATTCTTGGCTCATAATTTCTCTCTTTCAATAGTTTGAATATTTGGTTCCACTCCTTCCTGGCTTGTAGAGTTTCTGCTGAAAAATCTGATGATAACCTAATGGGCTTTCCTTTGTAAGTTACCGTCTTCTTTTCTCTGGCTGCCTTGAGGATTCTTTCTTTGTCGTTGATTTTAGACAGCTTCAATACAATGTGCCTTGGAGAAGGCCTGTTGAGATTGAGGTAACTAGGTGTTCTATTTGCTTCTTGGATTCGAGGGTCCAGTTCTGTCCATAAATTTGGGAAGTTCTCATCGACAATTTGTTTGAATATATTCTCTGTTCCCTTCTCTCTTTCTTCTCCTTCTGGTATGCCCATTATTCTTATATTGCTCTTTCTGATGGAGTCAGAAAGTTCTTGTAGAGTCCTTTCATTTCTTTTAAGTCTCAAGTCTCTTCTTCCATCTGTGTCATTTCCAGGGTTCTATCTTTGGTGTCACTGATTCTTTCCTCAATCTGGTCAACTCTACTACTTAAGCTGGCTATTTCATTCTTAATTTCTTCTATTGAGTTCTTAGTCTCCAGAAATTCTGTTTGGTTCTTTTTTAAAATTGCAATCTCTTTCGTAAAATGCTCATTGTTCTTTGATTGTGTTTCTGAGTTCATTAAACTGCCTTTCTGTGTTTTCTTGCATCTCGTTGAGTTTTTTCAGAACTGCAATCTTGAATTCTCTGTTATTTAAGTCACATATTTCCATATGTTTAAGTTCCTTTTCTGGAGACTTTTCACTTTCTTTCTGAGCTGTCTTGTTGCCTTGGTTATTCATGGCAATTACTGATTTATTATTTCTCTTACTAGATATCTACAGGAGTGGCTTCTGCAACAGGTTGATAGGAAATGGTCTTTCTTTTGTTTTCCAGTACTTGTTGGTAGAATGTTTTATTTTCTGTCTGAGTGTAGCCTTTTTTTCTCTCTCACTCTGTAGTGTTATGTTTTCTCTGCACTAATCCAGCTTCTCACACAATGGGGGGATTCCTGGAAGAGGAGCTTCTCCTCTGTTAATAGTTCTCCTGGGTCACACGGCACAGTTGCTGTGTGGGTATGGGGAGAGCTTCTGAAGTTCCAAATCTCTTCCTCCACCAGATTCAGAGCCCGTGATTTTCAGCAGTTCTGTTTACTCCTGCAGTACTTGCCCAATTAGGTGGGGCCAGGGGTGGAGTGAGTTGTGAGAGGTGGCCCAGAGCAATGGCGGCGACCACAACCACAGCTGGTCCTGCTTCCACAGCTCCGTCCCCTTTGCCGGAATTAGTTGGGCTGCAAATCTTTGTCTGTGGTCCACATTTCTCAGAACAGCAAATATTCTGTTCTTTTGATCTGACACTGCTACTGTTCTGCTTCTAGCACTGGGTCAGTGGGGGCAGGGCGGGCTCTGGGAGGGTAGGGAGGGGGCGGTCTCAGTGCCTAAGGCTTCCATTCTCTGCCCGGCAGTGAGGGCTTAAACCACCGTTTTCAGCCTTCTTCCTTCAGTCTTTTCTCCGAGGTCTCTGCCGTGAGCGTTGGGTTCAGCCGTGTTATATGCTGCCCCCTCAGCCCTGTGGGCCACAAGCGGAGCCCTAGCAGTCCAAGTTCTTCCCTCTCCTGCAGCTGCGGTAGTTCTGGGAAGCAGCGAACTCGGATCACTGAGCTAGATCTGCGACCTGAGCCCGCTCAGCTCCAACTCTGCACTTCTCCCTTTCCTCCTCCCCCGCTCTTGCGATTCCCCCACCTTTGGGGGAATTCAGTAGTGGGCCTCTTTGTCTTGCCTGTCTGCTGTGCAGGGAGTCCTTTGTGGAGTTATAGTTGTTCCATTTGTTGTAAATTCCAGGGGAGATTTACAGAGGCTCTCCTCACGCAGCCATTTTGATGACGTCTCATTGTGGTTTTGATTTGCATTTCCCTCAGAACTGGTGAAGTTAAGCATATTTTCATATATCTGTTGGCCGTTTGTATGTCTTCTTGAGAGAAGTGTCCAGGTCTTCTGCCCATTTTTAAAATTCAATTGTTTGTTTTTTGGTGTTGAGTTGTATGAGTTATTTATATATTCTGAATATGACTCCTTTTTCTGATATACAGTTTGAAAATATTTTCTCACATTCTATAGGTTGCCTTTTCATTTTGTTGATGGTTTCTTTTTCTGTGCAGAAGTTTTTAGTTTGATGCAGTCTCACTTGCTGAGTTTTGCTTTGGTTGCTTGCACTTTTGATGTTAACCTAAAAATCATTGCCAAGAAACTTCCCTAGGCTTTCTTCTAGGAGTTTTATTTTATCAGGTGTTACATTTAAGTCTTTAATCCATTTTGAGTTAATTTTTGTGTTTGATGAGATAGGGATCCAATTTCATTTTTGTACTTGTGGTTATACAGTTTTCCCAACATCATTTGTTGAATAGATTATCCTTTCCCCATTTAGTGGTACTTAGTACCCTTGTCAAATATTTGTTCAGTACATATGTGGGAGTTTATTTCTGGGCTCCTGATTCTGTTCCATTGGTCTATGTGTCTATTTATTATGCTAGTACCATACTGTTTCAATTACTATACCTTTGTAGGATAGTTTGAAATCAGGAAGTATGGTTCCTCTGGCCTTGTTCTTATCCAGGATTGCTTTGGCTATTCAGGGTCTTTTTCATTCCACACAAATTTTAGGATTATTTTTTTTCTATTTCTGTAAAAAACATCTTATTAGAATTTTGATAGGGGTAACATCGACTGTATAGATGGCTTTGGGTAGTATGGACATTTTAACAATATTAATTCTTCTATTTATAAATTAGAATATCTTTCCATTTGTTTGTGTCTTCAATTTCTGTCATTGAAATCTTGTATTTTTTCAGCATGGTATAGGCAGAAAAACAGACACGTAGATAGATGGAATAGAATTGAGAACCCAGAAATAAACCGCCATAAATATAGACAGATAATTTTTGACAAAGCAAAAAACATACAATGGAGAAAAGACAGCCTCTTCAATAAATGGTGCTGCCAGACTTGGATAGCCACGTGCAAAAGAATGAAACTGGACTGCTATCTGTCACCATATACCAAAATTAATTCAAAATGGATCAAAGACTTAAGCATAAGACCTTACACAATAAACTGCATAGAAGAAAACATAGGTACTAAACTTAAGGACCTTGGGTTCAAAGAGCATTTTATAAATTTGACTCCAAAGGCAATGGAAGTAAAAGCTAAAATAACCGAATGGGACACTATATGAAACTTAAAAACTTCTGCACAGCAAAAGAAACCATCGACAAAATAAAGAGGCCACCAACTGAATGGGAGAAGATTTTTGCAAACAGTGCCTCCGATAAGGTGCTAATATCCAAAATATACAAGGAACTCATGAAACTCAACACCAAAAATCAAACAACCCTATTGAAAATTGGGCAGAGGACCTGAAGAGACATTTCTCCAAAGAGGACATACAAATGGCAAATAGACATATGAAAAAATGCTCAACATCACTAATCATCAGAGAAATACAAATCAAAACCACAATGAGATATCACCTCACCCCAGTCAGAATGGCTATCATCAACAAGACAAATAGTAACAAGTGTTGGAGAGGCTGTGGAGAAAAAGGAACCCTCATACACTGTTGGTAGGAATGCAGACTGGTGCAGCTGTTATGGAAGGTAGTGTGGAGGTTCCTCAAAGAATTACGAATAGAATTACCATATGACCCAGCAATCCCTCTCCTGGGTATCTACCCAAAAAATCTGAAAACATTTAGAGATAAAGACACATGTGCCCCAATGTTCATTGCAGCTTTGTTTATGGTGGCCAAGACATGGAAACAACCAAAATGTCCTTCGATAGATGAATGGATAAAGAAGTCGTGGTATATATACACAATGGAATACTATTCTGCGGTAAGGAAAGATGGCAGGGTCTGTCCAGGGGGTCTGAGGTCAGACCTCCTTGGCAACTTCACTTAGAGTGCTGGTGGGAGTGGAGAGGTGGGAGGCACAGAGGGATGGATTTAGAATTAGGTAGTTGCCATGCATCGCTTTCCAAAGGGAGAGTAAAGTCACTGAAGCCCTCCTTGCACCGCGCCCCCCCCCCTCCGTAACCCCACTGGCCCACAGTTTCCCTGGAGAAGAAACGAAGAAAAGAGGGAAATCTCGATGGATGAACACTGAGGCCTCACTTCCCCAAAGTGCACAGATTGGTTCTCCGTGCGTTCTGGGGACCAGACAGGGATGGATGCGCAAGGGAACCGGGCTTCGAGGGGGGGGCGGGGGGGGGGGCGGAAGCACAATCCTCAGCGGCACCTCTCTCTGCAGGGCTCCCAAGGCCCCGGGGTCTGACCCACTCTCCAGCTGGCCCCAGCGCCCCGCTTCTGCTAGGCGGAGGTGGGGGCGGAGAGCGCGCCACTCCCCTCGCTTACTTTCTCCGCCTGCTCCTTCAGCTTTTCTGAAAGCAAGAAGGGCAGAGAGCGGGGCTGTGTGTGCGCTTCCTGGGGGTCCCAGGCCCGCTCCCAGCCCCGCCCCCACCACCTTTTGCTGGCAGAGCGGCAGCGGGAAGAAGACCCCGCCTGCGGGTCCCTTGGGTTCGCTGTCGCTTGTGAAAGAAGCTCAGCGCCACCGCCGTGAGGAGCGCCAGGAGGAGCGGCAGTCCCACCAGAGTCCGGAGGAAAGCTCTCTTCCACGGGGAGGGTCCGGGTAAAAGTACGTCTGGAAAATACCCACGGGGTGTTGTCTCCATTTAGGCTCCAGTGGGTGTTTGCTCGATTTAGGCTCCATTTAACACTAAGTTACAGACTTTCTGGACACCGTGTGCCGGAAAATCTTCCCGAGTGACTGGCTGGCGCATTAAGCCTCCAGGGTCCAATCACAGTCACTGTAAAATGGGCGTGACTGCGGCTGCGCGGCGCTCAGGCGAATGTGGGAAAGCGAGGCACAGAGTCAGATTTGGATTTGCTCAGCAGAAAGGGAAAGTGCTGCGAAGGATGCGAAAGGAGGAGAGGGTGGGCCCCACCGACGCCCCCTGCTTAGAACTTCTGTGACCAGTCGCTGACCTCCCGCTACTTCTTCCCACGTTTGTCCCGCATCTGCAGGACATGAGAATCCAAGGTCAACCCCAGTGAATTATTGCTCTCCGCCCGCACTGTCCAATTCACAAGCCGTCTCCCCGCTTCTTGCAAACACTTGGCTTCTACTTCTGAACACACCTTTGGAAAAAGTTGATAGCAAAGCCGCGTGAGGGTTGACTGGCAGTTCCCTCTTTCCTCCCCAGGTTCCCTACGGAGCATACAGTGGCCAGAGGGTAGACATATAGGGGCAAAAATGGAGAGGAGCCCTTTAGAAAAGCTGTGGCAACTGAGTAATTTAGTCGGCGATAATTATTTAAAAAAATGATGTGTTTTTTTTTTAATCTCAGTCTTTTAAAAAGATATACTTTTTATTATGGTAAATATACAACATGAAATGTACCACCTTAACCCTTTTTAAGCTTACCGTTCAGTGGCATCAAGTGCCTGCACGTGGTTGTGCAAATCACCACCAGCACTTTTTCGTCTTCCCACAACGAAATCTGTCCCCATTAAACACTAACTCCCTGTTCCCCTCCCCCAGCCCCTGGGAGCCTCTATTCTAAATTCTGTCTCTATGAATTGACCACTCTAGATACCTCATATAAGTGGAACCCTACAATATTTGTCCTTTTGGGTCTGGCTTATTTCACTTAGCAAAATGTTCTACCCCTCTTCCCGCACCCCCACCCCCAGTTTTCTAGCAGTGCATTTTTATTGTCTTGTACAAAAATATTGGGCCACGATGGATATGTCCTTCACCACAGATGGTTTGCTAAGTAGTGATCTAGGGCTCAGTGTCTGATGCCACCCTGACCTGCGACCCTTGACCTTATCCCTGTTCCAGCCTCATCCACCTCCTTCTGTTCCTCCAATACCACACAGGGTCCCATCTCAGGGCCTTTGTATTTGCTGTTCCCACTACCTGAGTGCCCTCCTCACAGATATCTGTGTACTCACGCCCTTTGGAAAGGATAAACACAAATCTAAAGAGGGAAACAATGGGAATTTCACTGGTGTAAAAACGCAAAGAGACTTCCCTGTCCACTTTCTTGGACCATTTCCTTCAAAACAAAGTGTAATCTTTTCTTTATTCTTTTGAGATATATATGAATCATTTTGAAAGCTAAATTGCCTAATTGACTTCCCTAATCCACCCCCTTTAAATCCACATTCACACCACACCCTGCTAAGGTGCCTCAGCTCTCTTCCTTGCTTCCTTATTCTCTATAGCACCCAACAGCTTCTAATGTACTTGCACAATGTAATTCACCGTTTGTTCATCAGTTTCCCCCACTGGAATGTGAATCTGATGGCACGGGTTTGGGGCCCATTTTGGGTACTCAGTAAATATTGTTTCAGGGATGACCTTAGGAACACTTGGGCTCTCATCATGACCTTCAGTGAGTAGAGTTTCTGGGGTTGAGCTCACGGTTTTGTAATGTTGGCTCTCTGGTGCCTTCCCCGCTTACTGTTTGGGTTTTTAGTTGTATTCTTAGTAGGTTTCTGATATCCAAATTGGTGACTTTCAGATGTCAAGTTCAGCTTACCCAATACACAGGGTCCTGTGCCATTATGTCCTTAAAGGTGGCCTTTGGGACAATGGACATGGAGGATGTGATGACTAGAAAGATGAGGGTGAGCCGTTACCCACTGACCTGCTATTTGGATCACAAATTCTTTCTTCTGGATGAGGAGGGGGTTCTGGATCCAGCAGGACACATTTCGGTGGGCACCCCCTTGGACGACCACAGATGTTTCAAGACTCAATTGGCCCTGGGCATCCTGGACGATGGCTTCGAACTCTGGAGGGAGGCACTGCTCCCGATGGTCTCTCCACTGTGCATGGGCGTGGGGTACCAGCCATTGGAGCTACACCTCAGCTGAATGCCTCCTTCCTTGAAGCACTCAAGTGAGATGAGAGGGTCCGAGCCCAGCCCTGGGATAGGCAGGAGGAGTGGGAAAAATTAGGCTCCTTCTCAGAAGCTGTGGGTGAAGTTCAAGCCACCATTCATCATTTGCAGTCCCCATTAGGCCTTGTGAACTGTGACTGCTCCTAAACCACATGCGTGCTCATAGCCCTCCACCTGTGGACTGTAAATGACAGTCTGAATCAGTGGTGGCATGTGGGGACAGTACTACCCCTGAGGAACATTTGGAAATATATAGAGAAGACCGTTCAACTAGGAAGGGCTACTGGCATTTACTCATGTATGCAAGGGACAGTGGCCTTGGATAAAGAATCACATCTCCCCAATTTCAATACGTTGTCTTCTGTCCGTTTTGATTCCACCAGAGCTCAAGTGCCTGTGATATATGCACCCATTTGTCACCCCACACTTGTGGAGCAAGCTTTATATTTTAAATATGCAAAACATCAATATGGTCTAAATGCCAACATTGTAAAAAATGTATGTCGGGAAAGCCCCATACCTTTCTCCATCCTCTCTATCCCTTGCACCCCCTTCTTGGGTAAGTAATTTCATGAGTTTCTAGCTTGTCCTTCCCATGTTACTTTTGTGCAGTGCTCCTCCTTCTTTCTCACACAAAAGTTTACATAGTAGAGAACCTCTTATGCATCTGGCTCTTTTGCTCTTAACAACATCCTGGAAATCACTCCACACCAGTTCACAGAGCTGTTCCTTCTGTTTTGAGCTGCATAGTATGCACCACTCAGCATCTGAGCTTTAGATTGTTTCTGCTGATTTGCAATGACAAACAATGCTACAAATATTAGACTTACACATGTGTGTTTTTCATAGTTAGCTGGGGAAGGTGTATCTTCAGAGCAAACTCTTAGATTTGAGATTGCTGCTCAAAAGGTAGGTACACAGACAGTTTTCTTAACTATTGCCAAATTCACAGGCACTGGAGCTTTGTGACTTTGAACTCTGTCTAGAAGGTACAGAGCAGAAGACCAGCTTCCCACAGCTCCAACAAGAGTGTGTGGTCAAAGTTTTGCCAATCTGAGAGGTAAAAACTAAATGCCAGTGTAGCTTTAATTTGCCTTTGGTTCTTTATGAGTAAAAGTGACCATCCTTCCATATGTTAAAGGGCCTTTGTGAGTCTTTCTTTTTGTAAAGAATTATTTTATTCACTTTCTAATGGAACTTTCTTTTTATCTTTTTTTTTTCCAATTAAGCTAGTCTCCATTTCTCTGTGCATTCCAAACTGTTCTTGAGCAAAGCAGCTCTACCCCAATGGACACTTTCCTCCGTCTCCCCTGCTGGGGCTCCACCAGGTCACGTACCAGCTACCTCCAGCTCCCAGACAGCTTCTCCAGAGAAGTTGCTAGAGAGGAAGCGGCACCCGTAAGGGCCCTTATCAGCGGGGACCACGCGGTGGAGCTGTAGGATCACGAAGCCATCGGCGATCTCCTCCTTGAGGAGTTTGGTCCTGTTCCGGAACTGCGCCAGCTGCTGCCCGTGGGGCTCCTGTCGCCCCTGGTACAGGTGCACCACCTCAGAGGCCTGGCTGCGGAACCAGCGGATCTCCATGTGCTCGGCGTCCAGGTAGGGCGACAGGTGGCACTGGAAGTCCACCTCTTCCCCGACGATCGCCAGGATGGAATCCCCAGGGCCAACCACCTTGACCTCCTCTAGGAGGAGAAGCCAGAACAATGGCCCACATCAGCCCTGCTCAAATATAGGTCTTTACCACCTACCTCGGTTTGCAACTCAGAAATCTACAGTAAACCATTCAAATGAGGACGGGGAGACACTGTCATGTTTCTTGAACAAATAAATGTCATGAAAAAAGTGAATTGCTAATTTCTGCATGATGAAAATAGACATTTTCTGATTTTTGCTTTGTCTGATTTTCTAATTTTTTATAGTATACAGGTACAACTTCTGTAACGACACAGAGTATTAAAATTATCTATGGGGCTTATTGCTGTGTGTTCTTTTGTTCTTTTTTTAAAACTTAAAGACCAAATCCTGCCTTGGACATTTCTGTTCACCAGGACCTTTCGTTTGATGATCCTCTTCAATGGTGCCTCCCCCTGGCCCCTCATCTCCCCCCAAACTAGTCTGTTTTCTGCAGTTTCCATGACAGCTGTATTCCTGCTGCAGTTGTTCTGCCCGTGCTGTCCCCTGCCACTGGCAAGTCGTGATTCTTCCCTCTGGTTCTGTGCACCTCTTTTCCTACCTCCGAAGGTCAGCTAATAGCCAAGTTCATCCCAAAGATAAAAACCAAGTTCATCTCAAGCTCGACTGAAACCCCATCACCAAATATTCCATTCATGGATCCCTCCTCCCGTCCCTCACGTCACCCATGGAGCACACCAAGGCGACGCCTTCCTGTGTTCACTGTATTGGAGAGCTCCGTGGCCACTGAGTGGAGTCCCCACACCCTTCTGACAGCTTTTCTCCCCCACACCTGATGCCTGACCGTCTTCCTGAGTGCACCCTGCCTCAGTTTACCCTCTATCTGTCATGCTCCTGGAGAATATGTACCCTGCAAGCCTCTGCTCAAACAATTCCTCCTATCTATGGTTCTTGGCTTTCTGGAAAAAACAAATTGCTCTCTTACCTGTGCTCCCAAATCTTTGGGTATATTTCTCTTGCAGCCTGATCACACAGCTGGACAGGTGGATTTAAAAATACTTTCCAAGTGGTTCAGCCCCAGCACAGAACAATAAGAGTTCCTTGGCCCTGTCCTGCTCTGCCCCTGCCATGCCTATGAGCTGAGGGGTGGTGGGGAGTGTGTAAAGGGGGCTGGGGGGCTGGAATGATGGTGGAGCAGCACTGTGGGGCTGGGTGCTGCTGGCAGCCGGTGGCTCTTTAACCACTGGGATGGAAATCTTCTTAAATACTAGCACCGGGCAAGCTCTCAGCCCTGGGAGCACCCGGAGGAGGGATGAGAGGACGCTGATGGGCTCACATCCTGGCTGGCTGGACTGCAGGTCGGATACGCTACCTGAGTTTGGCTCCCCAGGCCGGAAGCAGAGGAGAAGGAGGAAGAAGAGACCGCTGGGCTGAGGCAGGAGCTGGAAGGAGCCCAGGAAGACTGGGCAATCTACCATCTCAGCAGTGGGGCCACCTGAAGAGGGAAAGAGATGCTGGAGTGAGGTGAGAGAGCTGGACCCCGACCCATCAGGCCAGAGGTCTGTTAGTGCCTGAATGATCTTTTGTCTGGTTCTTAGCAGCCCCAGTGCCTGGCTTCTTTTAAATCGTAGCAGGATGTGAGAGCTGCTTCCAATTTTACCAGGCAGCTCTGCTAATGGCATCACTGGCCTTGCTCGGACTCGTGGAGCCACATGTGGACACTTCCCAGAGGAAGCGGCTTCTGAGGTTCACGTTGTTTTAGAGCCACAGAAATACAGTCACACAGTGTGTTGGGGCTCAGCTAGGATTTGGTGACTTTCTCTAAACAAAGGGAAATCTATACAAACTCTCCCATGCGTTTTCATTCTCCCTGCCTGACCTCGCTCCCACTTCCCTTTGTCCTGGAACATCAGGCCCATAAAATAAAGGAATAAACACAGAGTTCTGACCTTTCAGAGTGGGACGCATGCCTGGAAGCTGCCTGCCAACTTCAACCACACCTAGGACAGCTTCCTCCTGTCCTAGAACCCAAGTGTGGCCTCCAGGAGATCAGCTGGTGACTGTCCCTGAGTCTACAGCATCTTTGAGGTCACGGTGAAGCAGTAGTTTATCTACTTCCACTCCACCCTCCTCCCCAGTCTGCGGTGCAGGAGCCCAGCCCCAGCCCAGGAGAGGGCCATCCTCTCACTCCCGATACCCCCGTTGGGCCTGCAGAATGTCTCACAGTCTGACAGCCATGAGTATGAGCAACCAGTGCATCTTAGAATATACTGTCCTGTCCACAGGTGTCCTCTGTTTACTTGTGGCAATATAGGTAGATTTTGTAACGGGCTGAACCTCAATTTCTTTGCTTTCATGATGGAAGAAACCAGAGCCAACTCAGAGGTCATTAAGCCTCCCGTAGGTTGACTGGGTGCTCTAAATAAATGCCAGCACCTCCTCCCTCTGCTTCTACCTCCCAAATTATTGCTCTCTGCTCTCCACCTTCTTCCAGAGCCCTTATCCCTCTCCTTTCACTCCATCACAGCACCTGGGGGGGGGCACACACAATTTCTACTCTCAGCATCCTCTTCCTCCCTGCTCTCCCCTTCTGCCACCACACTCCACTGTTTGGTTTTCCTTTTCCCACAGACCCCACAATGTGGCACATGCTCCTGGGGTCCTAGGCCACAGAGCCCCAGCTTTACCGTTAGCATAGCAGTGACAGGGTTTAGATAAGAGACTTGACAACTGCTGGTCCTGCAGCAGGAAATTGGTCACAGGATGTGTGCACGTGAGTTAGTGGTGGGCAGAGTCCCCAGGTCACCCCTGAGCTGGAAGGACCTGGGCAGGTGAGAGTACGATGGAAAGGGTTGATGACCTGTGAGGTGAGTGAGGGGCCTGCCCTCCTGAAGCTCACATACAAGTGGGAAGACGGGGGTGGGGGGCTAGTTGGAGCAGCTTCATTTGGGTTTCAGTAGGAGCCTATGTGGGGTGAGGAGGTCGGAGTCCCTTCTGGAGGGGACCTGGCTGTTTTCATGGCCAGCAGCTGTTGGAATAGCTGTTCCCACAATAACCAGAACAACAGCTGCCTTGGGCTGGGGTCCAGGCTCTGGCCAGACAGTCCAGCCTCACATCCTTTTGGCTGATGGCAGGAACATGTGTGTGTCAGGCCTGGAAACCAGTAGGGAAGAACCCAGAGCAGGGGCTACACGCCGGCTCTGTGTTTTCTCTCCCTCTCCCTGTTCCCTTCTCTTCTCTTTTGGGCTTCTGTCTTTTCTTCTGGACTCTCGACATAGGACCCCAGAATGGCGAAGCCATGAGGCTCTATCAGCACCAGCAAATGCCCTCCAAACAAGAGGGCTTTGAGACGGCTATGGATCCATTTGGATTGTCCGGCTTCTGAGGAACTGGCGAGGACTTGTGAAGGTGGTCACTTGACTTGTCCCTGTGGCAGCCATGGGACATTAGGCCCACAGCTGGGGTGGGGACACTTCACAGGAGGAGCAGTCACTCCAATGTCCCTGGGCAGGGGAGGCTACCACCTGCAGGGGAGGGGCAGTCTGTGTTTTCCAGACTCTGGAATTACTGCAAGACCACAGTTGTCTGTTTGATACACCCATGTGATTTCCATCACTGAGGCTCCAAGGGCAGGAGGTGGTACACATGCACGTAGGCATGCAGGCATGTGCCCACAGTAATAAAAGTGAGCACAGATTGAACGCTTAGTATCTACTCAGCATTTTCCTGTACCAGAAGTATTAGTATTGTTATTGCCCTAGGTCCAAATCACACAAGGAAACTGAGGCACAGGGAGGCTAGGTGACCTGCTCACACACAGTTAGGAGGTGGTAGAGTAGGGGCTCACCCCAAGCTCTGGGCTTCTCTGAATACAAATTCCTCATCAGCTGTGCCAGGAGTCAGGCTGAGTGCACTCTCAGTCCCCTTTTTCCCAGACCACAACCCCTGTTAGGGACCCCTTGGCCACAGACCTCAGTGCTTGCCCTGAGAGCAACTCACATGCACTGAAGAAGCAGCTTGAGTCCCCAGGTGTGAGCCCCGAGACCGAGCGAGCAATCAACCAACCAGCCAACCAGCCAACCACCTACCCAACCAACCAACCAAAAATGAATAAAAATCTAAAACCCCACAGCTGATAAAATAACTGAAAACCAGAGTATCCCTCAGAGCTTCTCAGGAGCATCTTCTTGGACAGGAGGGACATACCCTGTGGTCGCTCTGCTCCCAAAACAGAAGGACATGCCTTGAAACCCCTTAATCAGAGGGAGATAGTCTAGTCTGGTGGTTTCCTGAAGGGACTTCGGAGGGGCTGAACACCCCACCGTGCTCCAAAAGACACCTCTGTCCTACCTGCTGCCTGAAGTTGCCCTTTCTGACCTCGTTCTTCACTTCAAAGGCTCTGTTCCTCACTGGGGGTCAAGGGCCCTGTGAGGGGGACACTCTCTGCTCTCACCTATTTGCAGCACAGCATAAATGGATTTTAGATTCTCGTTCGAGTGAGGAGGTTTTGCTGGGGAAAGGTGAGGTTCTGGATGCGCTGGATAGATATTTGGGAAAGATGGAGCAGCCAGTGAGAGGAAGGATGGCCAGAATGGGGGTCTGGGGCTGGAGCTAAGCTTTGCTGAGTGGGTACATTCTCCCTGCTCCCTGGGGAGCCTCTGGGACGTCCCATCCTGAAGACACAGGGAGGAGCAAGTGCTGTGCACACTGGAGCTGAAGAAATACCGCCACCCTCCACCCAGGGGAAGCCCATTCCCCCCTTTTCTCTTTCCTTCTCCTTTTCTCCCTGGCCCACTGCAACCACATTACAGTTTTCTTTTATTTGCTTGTGTTCTGTTTATTTTTTGGCAGAAACTTGTGAAAAATTTATTTATATAAAACTCATACAGCAATACTATTTTTACATTTGTACAATACATATGATATGTGATATGATACTGAATACGAAAGTCTAAAATGTCTAGAATTGTGCTGTCCAATACTGTCGCCACTAGCCACACATGGCTATTTAAATTTAAGTTAAGTAAAATAGCACTAGCTACGTTGTAAATGTTTATTATGGTCCTGCACCTCCAATCACTAAACAACACAGAATGGCCTCTTGATTTTTCTTTAAAGCTGTTGAGTATCTCTGTAAAGGTTATTTTTTTACTTTTGTTACTTTCTTGAGCTTGGACACTGCACCATCCTTACTCCATTCCCCGTGTCCTAGTTGAAAGCCCCAGGGTAGGGTGTTTGCACTCTTGCACCCTCTCCCCTTCCAGCACCCGCTCAAAGCATGGCTCTTCACAGGCTGTCAATTGATGCTCACTGGCTTGCTTTGGTTTGATCTCAATAGGCCCACAAGACGGTTTCTACTGCTAGTCTCTAAGGGAGATGAACCGCCCTGATAAGCGACCCTCAGTGAAATGGGATTCGTCGGAATCCTGCCTCCTCAGGTGGAACTGCACAAAAGGGCATCTCCCCGTGGCCACCCTGCATCCCACCCTGCAGCCAGGCTCAGGTGATATGATGGGGCCAAGGAATCTGCGCCCTGCCTCCAAAAGCCATCATTTTCTGCTATCAGTTCTGAAAGGTGCGGTCCAGACAGGCACTAAGAATGAGCCACGTACCTGGCAGGTTGCAGCAAAGGGTCCGAAATGGCAATGAGCCCTGGCAATCCCAACTCCACTGCAAAGCAGATGATTGTTGTAAAGAGTCTTGGTCCCAGTTGAGGGGGCCAGCTCATGTGTGACAGAATTACCCACCTACCTCCCACCTTAAGACACACGCTGCTTGCTCAGCCCTTTGCTATAAAAATCAAGATAGAGAGTGCCGTCATAGGAATGGCGACAGCGGAGCGCACTTTTTGAGTTCTCCTGTGGATCTTATCACAAACGGGACTTATAACCCATCAAAGGACTCTCTGCTCATCACACAGAACAGCTAAGAGACTCATGCAAGGATTACTTGCAGGTGGGCAAAGTGGGCGAGCAGGGGAAGAGGGAAGGGAGCGGAGTGGAGACGTGGCCGGCATCTGCGGTTGTGGAAACGCAGCCGGCATCCGCAGCTGCAGAGATGCAGGCGGTCCCAGGTGGGAACAGAGACCACAAAAGCCAAGAGGTGGGCTCTTTCCCTGCGTCCCACAGCTGATCTCTCCTGCCGAGGGGGCAGCATATCCAGCATTTGAGGCAATAACCTCAGCTGATACCTCCAGTTTTGCCCTAAGCCGGACAAAGGACACAAACTCCATACCTGGGCCCCTCCCCCCCTCTTCCAATCCTACCACCTCCTTTCCAGAGACTTAAACTGGTCCCTGAACTGAGGAGCAGTGTCAGATTACAGAGGGGCCTTAGTGCTTAGGCTCTGGGAAGAATGGCGGCAGCTCTGACCCAGGGAAGAGGCTGGGAAGAGTGTGATTTTGCTGGGCTGGGAGAGAAGGGACCTCTCCACCCCAGACACCACCTTTTCTGGCCTGCGGGAAGAGTGTGACATGGCTGCGCTGGGAGAGAGAAGACCCTCCATCCCCAGCCCCCACCCTTTCTGGCCTGCCTAGGGCGGGCAATTACATCTGTGGAGGCACTTCCAGGGATCAGCAGTAAGCAGCAGACGCAGCTCTGGGCTTTCAGCAGCTCAGAAATATCCTGCCTGCCACACACACACTACACACACACACACACACACACACACATACACACACACACACACACACACACACACACACACACACACACACACACAGAAGAAGTGCTCTAAGACTCAGGAGAACTGGACACAGGGCTGGTGGTGCTGCACTCAGTGTGCATATGTGCAGGCAAGGGCAGAAACTGCACTGACTTTGTAAAAACTACCATCCAGACCCCTCAGCCCCATGCATCTAAATCTGCAGTCCCAACGTCACTCTGGGCACCAGGTGACCGGCTCTGCCTGTACCATATGCAGGGGACTCTTTGGTACAGCAGAGGACAACCTGGAGATTACTTGGTGGGCTTAAGCCAAGACTGGCGCTGCTTTTGGTTTTGTTTTGTCTTTATATCTTTGATATCTTTCCTTGTGTTGAGTGAGGGTTGTCACTTGTTTTTACATGTGAATGTATTTGATTTTTCTTTGTTGTTGTTGTTGTTGTTGTGCTTGGTGATTTGCTTTGTTCTGAAATTGCCCTACCAGGGCCCAGCTTAAGAGGCACAAGATTCAACATACCCAGAGGCCAACTCCAGACCAAACCAGAGTACTACCGGGTTTGACCTACAAGTGACACACCCAGAGGGAATTCTCTACAGGCACAAGAGCCCATAGAGTCCAAGCCTCATTTGAGCGGTCAACTCTCACGCAGCAAAACACCCGGCGGTGGGCAGAGCCAAGTCTCACAACTAGTCAGCCTAAGAGTTAACCCCACCTACTCACAAGCAAAAAGCAAATAAAGATCTTCTTTAACAGGACAATATACACGACACAAGAGTCACCTTTGGAGCACACGCAGAGGAGAAGAACCAAGTAGTGCAAGTCAAATATAAAGGACACATACTACAAAAGATAACCCAGCAAGAACTAAGAACTCTAGGAGATCTACCTAATACATCGAAGCAAACACAGAGAGTCAGCCAGAATGGGGAAACAAAGAAACATGTCCAAAATAAAAGAACAGAAGAAACCTCCAGAAATGGAACCAAATGAAACAGAGGTAACCAACCTATCAGAGACAGAGTTCAGAACACTGATGATAAGAATGTTTAAGTGCTTAGAGATGACACAAAGAAGGATGTGGAAATCATAATGAACAACCAGTTAGAACTAAAGAACACAATTACCGAAATAAAGAACTCACTTGAAGGAATTAACAGCAGGTTAGATGAAGCAGAGGATCGAATCAGTGACTTAGAAGACAAGTTAGCAGAGATCACCCAAACAGAACAACAGAAAGAAAAAAGAATAAAAAACAATGAAGATGGTTTAAGAGACCTCTGGGATAACATCAAGCGCAACAACATGCATCATAGGAATACCAGAAGGTGAAGAGAGGAAGCAAGGGATTGAGAACATATTTGAAGTAATAATGTCCAAAACTTCCCTAACCTGATGAAGGAAACCAACATACAAGCCCAGGAAGTGCAGAGAGTTCCAACCAGGATAAACCCAAACAGGTCCCCACCAAAACACATTATAGTTAAAATGGCAAAGGTTAAAGACAAAGAGAGAATCCTAAAAGCAGCAAGAGAAAGACAGATGGTTACATAAAAGGAATTCCCATAAGACTATCAAATGACTTTTCTACAGAAACATTGAAGGCCAGGAGGGAGTGGCAGGAGATACTCAAAGTGATGGAAAACAAAGGCCTACAACCTAGATTGCTTTATCCAGCAAGGCTATCATTTAAAGTTGATGGAGAGATAAAGAGCTTCCCAGAAAAGAATAAGCTAAAGGAATTTATTACCACCAAGCCAGCATTGCAAGAAATACTAAAAGGACTTCTGTAAATAGAAGAAAGATGAAAACAATCTAATTACAAATTTAAAAATGGCAATAACTATGTACCTATCAATAATCACTTTAAATGTAAATGGATTAAATGCTCCAATCAAGAGACATAGGGTGGCTGAGTGGATAAGAAAGCAAGACCCTTGTATATGCTGTATACAAGAGACTCACCTCAGATCAAAAGACACACACAGGCTGAAAGTGAAGGGTTGGAGTAAGATATTTCATGCAAATGGAAATGAGAAGAAAGCTAGAGTTGCAATACTTATATCTGACAAAATAGACTTTAAAATGAAGAACATATTAAAAGACAAAGATGGGCACTATATAATAATAAAGGGATCGATCCGACAAGAGGACATAACCCTAGTAAACATCTATGCACCCAACATAGGAGCACCTAAATATATAAAACAGATATTGACTGACATAAAGACAGAGATCAACAGTAACACTATCATAGTAGGGGACTTCAACACACCTCTGACAACAAGGGACAGGTCTTCCAGACAGAAAATCAATATGGAAACAACAGCCTTAAATGACACATTGGACCACTTGGATTTAATCGATATTTTCAGAGCATTTCACCCCAATGCTGCAGAATACACGTTCTTCTCAAGCGCACATGGAACATTTTCCAAGATAGACCATATGTTAGGCCACAAAACAAGTCTTGATAAATTTAAGAAAATTGAAATCATACCAATTGTCTTCTCTGACCACAGTGCTATGAAATTAGAAATGAACTACAGGAAAAAACTGGAAGACACACAAATTCATGGAGGCTGAATAACATGTTACTAAATAATGAATGGGTCAAGCAGGAGATCAAGGAAGAAATCAAAAGATATCTCAAGACAAACGAAAATGAAAACACGATGACCCAAAATCTATGGGATGCGCAAAGCAGTCCTAAGAGGGATATTCATAGCACTGCAGGCCTACCTAAAGAAACAAGAAACATCACTAATCAACAGTTTATCTTCACACTTAAGGGATCTGGAAACAGAACAGCAAAATAAGCCCAAAGGGAGGACAAGGAAGGAGATAATAAAGATCAGAGTGGAAATAAATGAAATAGAAACCAGAAAAACAATACAAAAGATCAATGAATCCAAGAGTTGGTTCTTAGAGAAGATAAACAAAATCGACAAACCTTTAGCCAGACTCACTTAAAAAAAGAGAGAGAGGACCCAAATTAATAAAATCAGAAATGAAAGAGGAGAAGTGACAACAGACACTGCAGAAATACAAAAAATTTTAAGAAATTACTATGAGCAACTATATGCCAACAAATTTGACAATCTGGAAGAAATGGACAATTTTCTAGAGGCGTACAACCTTCCAAGGCTAACTCAAGAAGAAACAGAAAACCTGAATAGACTGATTACCACCAGGGAAATTGAATCAGTAATCAACAATCTCCCAACAAACAAAAGCCCTGGACCAGATGGTTTTACAGGTGAATTTTACAAAACGTTCAAAAAAGAATTATCACCTATTCTCCTCAAGCTCTTCCAAAAAATCCAGAAGGAGGGAAGACTCCCAAACACTTTTTACGAAGCCACTATCACCCTGATCCCAAAATCAGACAAAGACACCACAAAAAAAGAAAACTACAGGCCGATATCGCTAATGAACATAAATGCAAAAATCCTCAACAAAATGTTAGCAAACAGAATTCAGCAATACATTAAAAAGATCATACACCATGATCAAGTGGGATTCATCCCTAGTATGCAAGGGTGGTTCAACATCCACAAATCAATTAATGTGATACACCACATTAACAAAATGAAAAATAAAAATCACATGATCATATCAATAGATGCAGAAAAAGCATTTGATAAAATCCAGCAGCCATTTATGATAAAAACCCTTAAGAAAGTGGGAATAGAGGGATCATATCTCAACATAATAAAGGCCATATATGATAAACCCACAGCTAATATTATACTCAATGGGGAAAAGCTAAAACCATTCCCTTTAAAATCAGGAACAAGGCAAGTTTGCCCACTTTCTCCACTTCTATTCAACATAGTGCTGGAAGTTCTAGCCACAGCAATCAGACAAGAAAAATAAAAGGCATCCAAATCTGTAAGGAGGAAGTAAACTTGTCATTATATGCAGATGACATGATACTATATAGAGAGAACCCTAAAGACTCCACCAAGAAACTATTAGATCTGATAGATGAATTTAGTAAAGTAGCAGGATACAAAATTAATATTCAGAAATCAGTTGCATTTGTATATACCAATAATAAAACATCAGAAGGAGAAATTAAAAAATCAATCCCATTTAAAATTGCTCCAAAGACTATAAAATACCTGGGAATAAATGTAACCAAAGAAGTAAAAGATCTGTACTCAGAAAATTATGAGACACTGAAGAAAGAAATGAAAGAAGATACAAATAGATGGAAACACATCCCATTTTCATGGATAGGAAGAATTAATATAGTTAAAATGTCCATACTGCCTAAGGCAATATACATATTCAACACAATTCCTATCAAACTACCAATGACATTTTTCACAGAAATAGAACATATAATCCTAAAATTTATAATGGACCATAAAAGATCCCGGATAGCCTCAGCAATCTTGAGAAATAAGAACAAAGTGGGAGGTATAACAATACCTGACATCAAATTATATTAGGAGGCTACAGTAATCAAAATGGCATGGTACTGGCAGAAAAACAGACACATAGATCAATGGAACAGAATAGAGAGTCCAGAAATAAATCCATGCCTATATGGCCATTTAATCTACGACAATGGAAGCAAGAATGTATGGTGTGGTAAAGACAGTCTATTCAATAAATGGTGCTGGGAAACCTGGACAGACACATGACAAAAAATGAAGCTGGACCACCTCCTTACACCATATACAAAAATAAATTCAAAATGGCTTAAAGACTTAAATGTAAGATCTGAAACCATAAAATTCCTAGAAGAAAATATAGGAAGAAACTTCACAGACATTACCCAGAGCAAGATTTTTACTGACATATCCCTTCGCCCGAGGGAAGTAAGAGAAAAAATAAACATGTGGGATTACATCAAACTAAAAAGGTTTTTCACAGCAAAGGAAGGTTTCCCTACTGAATGGGAAAAGATATTTGCCAATGATATATCTGACAAGGGGTTAATATCACAAATTTATAAAAAACTCACTCAACTCAACTCCAAGAAAACAAACAACCCAATTAAAAAATGGGCAGAGGACATGAAGAGACATTTTTCTAAAAAGGACATACAGATGGCAAACAGACATATGAAGAAATGCTCAACCTCACTAACCATCAGAGAAATGCAAATCAAAACCACAATGAGATACCACCTCACCCCAGTCAAAATGGCTAGCATCAATAAATCAACAAACAACAAGTGCTAGCGTGGATGTGGAGAAAAGAGAATGCTTGTGCACTGTTGGTGGGATTGCATATTGGTGCAGCCACTATGGAAAACAGTGTGGAGGTATCTCAAAAATCTGAAAATGGAACTACCTTATGATCCAGCAATCCCACTCCTAGGTATCTATCCGGAGAAATCCAAAATTCCAATTCAAAAATCTTTATGCACTTCTATGTTTATTGCAGCACTATACACAATAGCCAAGACATAGAAACAACCGAAATGCCCATCGGTAGATGACTGGATTAAGAAACTGTGGTACATTTATACAATGGAGTATTACGCAGCCATAAAGAAGAAAGAAATCTTACCGTTTGCAACAACATGGATGGACCTAGAGAACATTATGTTAAGTGAAATAAGTCAGACAGAGAAAGACAAATACCATATGATCTCACTTATATGCGGAATCTAAAGCAAAGAATAAGTGAATTAACTAATCAGAAACAGTTTTGGAGACATAGAAGAAAAACTGAGGGTTGCTAGAGGGGCGGAGGGGTGGGGATAAGGGGGAAGGTGACGGGATTAGAAAACAGTCGGTAACCGCAAGATGGCCACGGGCTTTGAAAATTAATTTGGGGAACGTAATCAATAATGTTGTAAAGATTTTGTAGGGTATCCGAGGGACACGTGTCCCATTTGGGAGACCACCTCAGGGATGATGTAGATACCTGATCACTGCACTGTACACCTGAAGCTGAACAATAGATTATAGATATAGATATAGATATAGATATAGATATAGATATAGATATAGATATATGTATATATATGTATGTATATGGTTACAGGAAGCAGAGTACAGCATTAGGAATAGAGACAGTGGAAATGTAATGGCTCTGTGGGATGTCAGAGGGACAGTGGGTGGGGGAGGGAGGTTCACACAGTGTGAGGGATATAAATGATAAACGTCTAAGTATTACTTTGTCTTGTGCAGCTGAAACTAATAAAAAAAATCAAGATACATAGAACAAAAGGGGGAAGTCACTGTTACATCCTGTCTCTGTGAGGCAATCATGAATTGAATTTCCATAGAACACGTCCCTCCATGGTCTTAAAAGGAGGGGAAAGGTATTGGGAGTTTTGTGGACTGCAAACTGCAGAAACTCAAAGGACACAGTGCTCCAGCTGGCTGCCCCGGGCCTGGACTCCAGGGAGGCGGGATGGCCATCCCTAGCCAGCCCCTCAATCCTCACCTTCACAGCAAAGGATACAGAGACTGGACTGAAATATCGCTAACTAAGGGTTAGGAAAGATGTGGCACCCGGTTCTTAACCAGCTGTAGCCTCCTCTGCAGGTCAAGGGCAATAAGCTAGATTGGGACCATTGCTATAAGTAAATCCTTCAAGAGCTGGTCACATACAGCTTGGAAATGAAGTGGGGCACTGTATCGGGATTTCTCTAATGCAGTAGAGCTCAGAAACGAAGAAGCAGCCATCACCCCACTACACCGTGTTGTGCCAAATGCCACTTTGCAACTAATACCACCATGCAACTTTGGTATTAGTGGGAGAGAAGCACGGTGGGTCAAGGTGCCAGCCACATGGCTGCATCCCACACTGACATCCTCCCTAGGGGCAGGTCAGTGCTGTGGCACAGGGCAGACCAGCTCCTGCAGGACCTCCCCTCCTCCTGCAGGGACTCCCAGAAATGCCTAGTGTTGGGGAGTGGGCTGTGCAGGAGCTAGGCTGTGGGTGAGCAGGTGGAGGAGGTGACCCTTCATGCCCAGGTGGCTGGTGCCTGCATTTCGGGCTTATGCATGCATAAAGATGTCCTAGGACAGCAAAGGGAGCTGAGTGGTGAGCTCACATGGTGGGTGCTGGTGCCTGGGACTGGGAGACAAGGAGGGCTCAGGGACAGATTAAACTGAAAGTGGCCACTAAACAAAGAGCAGGATGAGGGAAGTGATGGGGGTGCAAGGAGGGGACAGACATTCAGAGTGGAGGGAGGTAGTTAGTACATGTGGGGTATGAGAGGCTATGGGCTTGCCAGGAGAGTTTATGAAAATCACCAGTGGGAGCAAAGACTGGAGAAGAACAGATGGCACCAAGTTGCAAAGGACTTTTCAAGCCACACAGAGAAGAACATTGGTCTACGGGCAGCCAAGAGCTTTTTGGAAGTTCGAGGGATCTGAAGTGATTCAGGCTAGAGAAGAAAAAAGGCATTTGTATGGAGGGGTTATTTGAAATTGTTAATGCTGCCTTTTCATTGTAATGTGGAGTAGTTGAATTAGAAACAATGAGCATAAATATAATGAAAATCTCCTGCCAAAAACTTCCAACCATTTTATGTTTTCATAATAAAGATGACCAAAACAAACCGAAGTTGCCATAGACAGCACTGGAGGCCCCAGTGGCTGGTACCTGGGCCCAGGATGGCGTCAGGGTCCAACTACTACAGACCTAGGCTACTGGAGGCTCTGGGGACCCTGTGTCCTGGGGCAGCTTCTGAGCTTCCCCACCTTAGGACAGCAGAGAGGAGCAGTGCTGAAGGGCCTGAGTCAGGAGTTAGACCCACCCAGTGTCCCTGGGAGAGAGGCGTATCTCCTGAGGAGCCTCAAGGAGAGGAAGCAGAGTGGGTTGGGGAAGATGGACTGAGTCTGGAGGCCGGGGGGAGAATGGGTCTCAAAGCACTTGGTGAGTGGCCTAGGTGATGTCTTGTTCCCTTTCTGTCCCTAAGGGAGTAAGAAGTACAAGTCCAAGAACTAGCAGAAGACAGTCTAATTCAACTACTCCACATTACAATGAAAAGTCAGGAGTAACATTTCCAAATAGCCCCCCCCATACAAATGCCTTTTTTCTTCTCTAGCCTGAATCACTTCAGATCCCTCGAACTTGCAAAGAGCCCTTGACTGCCTGTAAAACAACTTTCTTCTCTGTGTGGCTTGAAAAGTCCTTTGCAACTTGGTGCCATCTGTTCTTCTCCAGTCTTTGCTCCCACTGGTGATTTTCATAAACTCTCCTGGCAAGCCCATAGCCTCTCATACCCCACACGTGCTAACCACCTCCCTCCACTCTGAATGTCTGTCCCCTCCTTGCACCCCCATCACTTCCCTCATCCTGCTCTTTGTTTAGTGGCCACTTTCAGTTTAATCTGTCCCTGAGCCCTCCTTGTCTCCCAGTCCCAGGCACCAGCACCCACCATGTGAGCTCACCACTCAGCTCCCTTTGCTGTCCTAGGACATCTTTAAGCATGCATAAGCCTGGGATGCAGGCACCAGCCACCTGGGCATGGTCACCTACTCCACCTGCTCACCCACAGCCTAGCTCCTGCACAGCCCACTCCCCAACACTAGGAATTTCTGGGAGTCCCTGGGGCAGGGGGGAGATTCTGCAGGAGCTGGTCTGCCCTGTGCCACAGTCCTGACCTGTCCCCTAGGGAGGATGTCAGTGTGGGGTGCAGCCATGTGGCTGGCACCTTGACCCACTGCGCTTCTCTCCCACTAATACTAAAGTTGCACGGTGGACTATGGCACAACACGGTGTAGTGGGGTGATGGCTGCTTCTTCTTTTCTGAGCTCCACTGCATTAGAGAAATCCCGATACAGTGCCCCACTTCATTTCCAAGCTGTATGTGACCAGCTCTTGAAGGATTTACTTATAGCAATGGTCCCAATCTAGCTTATTGCCCTTGACCTGCAGAGGAGGCTACGGCTGGTTAAGAACCGGGCACCACATTTTTCCTAACCCTTAGTTAGTGATATTTCACTCCAGTCTCTGTATCCTTTGCTGTGAAGGTGAGGATTGAGGGGCTGGCTAGGGATGGCCATCCCGCCTCCCTGGAGCCCAGGCCCGGGGCAGCCAGCTGGAGCACTGTGTCCTCCTTTGAGTTTCTGCAGTTTGCAGTCCACAAAACTCCCAATACCTTTCCCCTCCTTTTAAGACCATGGAGGGACGTGTTCTATGGAAATCCAATTCATGATTGCCTCACAGAGACAGGATGTGACAGTAACTTCCCCCTTTTGTTCTATGTATCTTGATTTTTATAGCAAAGGGCAGAGCAAGCAGCGTGTGTCTTAAGGTGGGAGGTAGGTGGGTAATTCTGTCACACATGAGCTGGCCCCCTCAACTGGGACCAAGACTCTTTACAACAATCATCTGCTTTGCAGTGGAGTTGGGATTGCCAGGGCTCATTGCCATTTCGGACCCTTTGCTGCAACCTGCCAGGTACGTGGCTCATTCTTAGTGCCTGTCTGGACCGCACCTTTAAGAACTGATAGCAGAAAATGATGGCTTTTGGAGGCAGGGCGCAGATTCCTTGGCCCCATCATATCACCTGAGCCTGGCTGCAGGGTGGGATGCAGGGTGGCCACGGGGAGATGCCCTTTTGTGCAGTTCCACCTGAGGAGGCAGGATTCCGACGAATCCCATTTCACTGAGGGTCGCTTATCAGGGCGGTTCATCTCCCTTAGAGACTAGCAGTAGAAACCGTCTTGTGGGCCTATTGAGATCAAACCAAAGCAAGCCAGTGAGCATCAATTGACAGCCTGTGAAGAGCCATGCTTTGAGCGGGTGCTGGAAGGGGAGAGGGTGCAAGAGTGCAAACACCCTACCCTGGGGCTTTCAACTAGGACACGGGGAATGGAGTAAGGATGGTGCAGTGTCCAAGCTCAAGAAAGTAACAAAAGTAAAAAAATAACCTTTACAGAGATACTCAACAGCTTTAAAGAAAAATCAAGAGGCCATTCTGTGTTGTTTAGTGATTGGAGGTGCAGGACCATAATAAACATTTACAACGTAGCTAGTGCTATTTTACTTAACTTAAATTTAAATAGCCATGTGTGGCTAGTGGCGACAGTATTGGACAGCACAATTCTAGACATTTTAGACTTTCGTATTCAGTATCATATCACATATCATATGTATTGTACAAATGTAAAAATAGTATTGCTGTATGAGTTTTATATAAATAAATTTTTCACAAGTTTCTGCCAAAAAATAAACAGAACACAAGCAAATAAAAGAAAACTGTAATGTGGTTGCAGTGGGCCAGGGAGAAAAGGAGAAGGAAAGAGAAAAGGGGGGAATGGGCTTCCCCTGGGTGGAGGGTGGCGGTATTTCTTCAGCTCCAGTGTGCACAGCACTTGCTCCTCCCTGTGTCTTCAGGATGGGACGTCCCAGAGGCTCCCCAGGGAGCATGGAGAATGTACCCACTCAGCAAAGCTTAGCTCCAGCCCCAGACCCCCATTCTGGCCATCCTTCCTCTCACTGGCTGCTCCATCTTTCCCAAATACTATCCAGCGCATCCAGAACCTCACCTTTCCCCAGCAAAACCTCCTCACTCGAACGAGAATCTAAAATCCATTTATGCTGTGCTGCAAATAGGTGAGAGCAGAGAGTGTCCCCCTCACAGGGCCCTTGACCCCCAGTGAGGAACAGAGCCTTTGAAGTGAAGAACGAGGTCAGAAAGGGCAACTTCAGGCAGCAGGTAGGACAGAGGTGTCTTTTGGAGCACGATGGGGTGTTCAGTCCCTCCGAAGTCCCTTCAGGAAACCACCAGACTAGACTATCTCCCTCTGACTAAGGGGTTTCAAGGCATGTCCTTCTGTTTTGGGAGCAGAGCGACCACAGGGTATGTCCCTCCTGTCCAAGAAGATGCTCCTGAGAAGCTCTGAGGGATACTCTGGTTTTCAGTTATTTTATCAGCTGTGGGGTTTTAGATTTTTATTCATTTTTGGTTGGTTGGTTGGGTAGGTGGTTGGCTGGTTGGCTGGTTGGCTGATTGCTCGCTCGGTCTCGGGGCTCACACCTGGGGACTCAAGCTGCTTCTTCAGTGCATGTGAGTTGCTCTCAGGGCAAGCACTGAGGTCTGTGGCCAAGGGGTCCCTAACAGGGGTTGTGGTCTGGGAAAAAGGGGACTGAGAGTGCACTCAGCCTGACTCCTGGCACAGCTGATGAGGAATTTGTATTCAGAGAAGCCCAGAGCTTGGGGTGAGCCCCTACTCTACCACCTCCTAACTGTGTGTGAGCAGGTCACCTAGCCTCCCTGTGCCTCAGTTTCCTTGTGTGATTTGGACCTAGGGCAATAACAATACTAATACTTCTGGTACAGGAAAATGCTGGGTAGATACTAAGCATTCAATCTGTGCTCACTTTTATTACTGTGGGCACATGCCTGCATGCCTACGTGCATGTGTACCACCTCCTGCCCTTGGAGCCTCAGTGATGGAAATCACATGGGTGTATCACAACAGACAACTGTGGTCTTGCAGTAATTCCAGAGTCTGGAAAACACAGACTGCCCCTCCCCTGCAGGTGGTAGCCTCCCCTGCCCAGGGACATTGGAGTGACTGCTCCTCCTGTGAAGTGTCCCCACCCCAGCTGTGGGCCTAATGTCCCATGGCTGCCACAGGGACAAGTCAAGTGACCACCTTCACAAGTCCTCGCCAGTTCCTCAGAAGCCGGACAATCCAAATGGATCCATAGCCGTCTCAAAGCCCCCTTGTTTGGAGGGCATTTGCTGGTGCTGATAGAGCCTCATGGCTTCGCCATTCTGGGGTCCTATGTCGAGAGTCCAGAAGAAAAGACAGAAGCCCAAAAGAGAAGAGAAGGGAACAGGGAGAGGGAGAGAAAACACAGAGCCGGCGTGTAGCCCCTGCTCTGGGTTCTTCCCTACTGGTTTCCAGGCCTGACACACACATGTTCCTGCCATCAGCCAAAAGGATGTGAGGCTGGACTCTCTGGCCAGAGCCTGGACCCCAGCCCAAGGCAGCTGTTGTTCTGGTTATTGTGGGAACAGCTATTCCAACAGCTGCTGGCCATGAAAATAGCCAGGTCCCCTCCAGAAGGAACTCCGACCTCCTCACCCCACATAGGCTCCTACTGAAGCCCAAATGAAGCTGCTCCAACTAGCCCCCCACCCCCGTCTTCCCACTTGTATGTGAGCTTCAGGAGGGCAGGCCCCTCACTCACCTCACAGGTCATCAACCCTTTCCATCGTACTCTCACCTGCCCAGGTCCTTCCAGCTCAGGGGTGACCTGGGGACTCTGCCCACCACTAACTCACGTGCACACATCCTGTGACCAATTTCCTGCTGCAGGACCAGCAGTTGTCAAGTCTCTTATCTAAACCCTGTCACTGCTATGCTAACGGTAAAGCTGGGGCTCTGTGGCCTAGGACCCCAGGAGCATGTGCCACATTGTGGGGTCTGTGGGAAAAGGAAAACCAAACAGTGGAGTGTGGTGGCAGAAGGGGAGAGCAGGGAGGAAGAGGATGCTGAGAGTAGAAATTGTGTGTGCCCCCCCCCAGGTGCTGTGATGGAGTGAAAGGAGAGGGATAAGGGCTCTGGAAGAAGGTGGAGAGCAGAGAGCAATAATTTGGGAGGTAGAAGCAGAGGGAGGAGGTGCTGGCATTTATTTAGAGCACCCAGTCAACCTACGGGAGGCTTAATGACCTCTGAGTTGGCTCTGGTTTCTTCCATCATGGAAGCAAAGAAATTGAGGTTCAGCCCGTTACAAAATCTACCTATATTGCCACAAGTAAACAGAGGACACCTGTGGACAGGACAGTATATTCTAAGATGCACTGGCTGCTCATACTCATGGCTGTCAGACTGTGAGACATTCTGCAGGCCCAACGGGGGTATCGGGAGTGAGAGGATGGCCCTCTCCTGGGCTGGGGCTGGGCTCCTGCACCGCAGACTGGGGAGGAGGGTGGAGTGGAAGTAGATAAACCACTGCTTCACCGTGGCCTCAGAGATGCTGTAGACTCAGGGACAGTCACCAGCTGATCTCCTGGAGGCCACACTTGGGTTCTAGGACAGGAGGAAGCTGTCCTAGGTGTGGTTGAAGTTGGCAGGCAGCTTCCAGGTATGTGTCCCACTCTGAAAGGTCAGAACCATGTGTTTATTTCTCTGTTTTATGGACCTGATGTTTCAGGCCAAAGGAAGCAAAGTTGGGCAAGGAGAATGAAAATGCATAAGAGTTTTTATAGATTTCCCTTTGTTTAGAGAAAGTCACCAAATCCTAGCTGAGCCCAAACACACTGTGTGACTATATTTCTGTGGCTCTAAAACAATGAAACCTCAGAAGCCACTTCCTCTGGGAAGTGTCCACATGCGACTCCGCGAGTGCGAGCAAGGCCAGTGATGCCATTTGCAGAGCTGCCTGGTAAAATTAGAAGCAGCTCTCACATCCTGCTACGATTTAAAAGAAGCCAGGCACTGGGGCTGCTAAGAACCAGACAAAAGATCATTCAGGCACTAACAGACCTCTGGCCTGATGGGTCGGGGTCCAGCTCTCTCACTTCACTCCAGCATCTCTTTCCCTCTTCAGGTGGCCCCACTGCTGAGATGGTAGATTGCCCAGTCTTCCTGGGCTCCTTCCAGCTCCTGCCTCAGCCCAGCGGTCTCTTCTTCCTCCTTCTCCTCTGCTTCCGGCCTGGGGAGCCAAACTCAGGTAGCGTATCCGACCTGCAGTCCAGCCAGCCAGGATGTGAGCCCATCAGCGTCCTCTCATCCCTCCTCCGGGTGCTCCCAGGGCTGAGAGCTTGCCCGGTGCTAGTATTTAAGAAGATTTCCATCCCAGTGGTTAAAGAGCCACCGGCCGCCAGCAGCACCCAGCCCCACAGTGCTGCTCCACCATCATTCCAGCCCCCCAGCACCCATTACACACTCCCCACCACCCCTCAGCTCATAGGCATGGCAGGGGCAGAGCAGGACAGGGCCAAGAAACTCTTATTGTTCTGTGCTGGGGCTGAACCACTTGGAAAGTATTTTTAAATCCACCTGTCCAGCTGTGTGATCAGGCTGCAAGAGAAATATACCCAAAGATTTGGGAGCACAGGTAAGAGAGCAATTTGTTTTTTCCAGAAAGCCAAGAACCATAGATAGGAGGAATTGTTTGAGCAGAGGCTTGCAGGGTACATATTCTCCAGGAGCATGACAGACAGAGGGTAAACTGAGGCAGGGTGCACTCAGGGAGAGGGCCAGGCATCAGGTGTGGGGGAGAAAAGCTGTCAGAAGGTGTGGGGACTCCACTCAGTGGCCACGGAGCTCTCCAATACAGTGAACACAGGAAGGCGTCGCCTTGGTGTGCTCCATGGGTGACGTGAGGGACGGGAGGAGGGATCCATGAATGGAATATTTGGTGATGGGGTTTCAGTCGAGCTTGAGATGAACTTGGTTTTTATCTTTGGGATGAACTTGGCTATTAGCTGACCTTCGGAGGTAGGAAAAGAGGTGCACAGAACCAGAGGGAAGAATCACGACTTGCCAGTGGCAGGGGACAGCACGGGCAGAACAACTGCAGCAGGAATACAGCTGTCATGGAAACTGCAGAAAACAGACTAGTTTGGGGGGAGATGAGGGGCCAGGGGGAGGCACCATTGAAGAGGATCATCAAACGAAAGGTCCTGGTGAACAGAAATGTCCAAGGCAGGATTTGGTCTTTAAGTTTTAAAAAAAGAACAAAAGAACACACAGCAATCAGCCCCATAGATTATTTTAATACTCTGTGTTGTTACAGAAACTGTACATGTACACTATAAAAATTTAGAAAATCAGACAAAGCAAAAATCAGAAAATGTCTATTTTCATCATGCAGAAATTAGCAATTCATTTTTATCATGATATTTATTTGTTCAAGAAACACGACTGTCTCCCCATCCTCATTTGAATGGTTTACTGTAGATTTCTGAGTTGCAAACCGAGGTAGGTGGTAAAGACCTATATTTGAACAGGGCTGGTGTGGATCATCATTCTGGCTTCTCCTCCTAGAGGAGGTCAAGGTGGTTGGCCCTGGGGATTCTATCCTGGCTATCGTCGGGGAAGAGGTGGACTTCCCGTGCCACCTGTCGCCCTACCTGGACGCCGAGCACATGGAGATCCGCTGGTTCCGCAGCCAGGCCTCTGAGGTGGTGCACCTGTACCAGGGGCGACAGGAGCCCCACGGGCAGCAGCTGGCGCAGTTCCGGAACAGGACCAAACTCCTCAAGGAGGAGATCGCCGATGGCTTCGTGATCCTACAGCTCCACCGCGTGGTCCCCGCTGATAAGGGCCCTTACGGGTGCCGCTTCCTCTCTAGCAACTTCTCTGGAGAAGCTGTCTGGGAGCTGGAGGTAGCAGGTGCGTGACCTGGATGAGCCCCTGCAGGGAAGACGGAGGAAAGGGTCCATGAGGTAGAGCTGTTGTGCTCAAGAACAGATAGTAGGGGCAGCCGGTTAGCTCAGTTGGTTAGAGTGCAATGCTCTTAACAACAACGTTGCCAGTTCCATCCTCACACAGGGCCACTGTGAGTGGCGCCCTCCATAACTAGATTGAAACCACTACTTGACTTGGACCGATGGTTCCTGGAAAAACACATGTAAAAGTAAATAAAAAGTTAAAAAAAAAAAAAAAAAAGAACAGATAGGAATGCACAGAGAACTGGAGACCAGCTTAATTGAAAAAAAAAATCAAAAAGAAAGATACATTAGAAAATGAATAAAAGAATTCTTTACAAAAAAAGACACACAAAGGGCCCTTTAACATATGGAAGGATGGTCACTTTTACTCATAATGAACAAAAGCCAAATTAAAGCTACATTTGACCACACACTGTTGGTGGAGCCATGGGAAGCAGGTCTTCTGCTCTGTACCATGTTGAGAGTTCAAAGTCGCAAAGCTCCAGTGCCTGTGCATTTGGCAATAGTTAAGAAGACTGTCTGTGCACCTACCTTTTGAGCAGCAATCTCAAATCTAAGAGTTTGCCCTGAAGATACTCCTTCCCCAGCTAACTATGAAAAACAAACATGTATAAGTCTAATATTTGTAGCATTATTTGTAATTGCAAATCAGCAGAAACGATCTAAAGCTTAGGTGCTGAGTATGGTCCATCACACGATGCAGTGGTCCATACTATGCAGCTGAAAACAGTTGGAGCAGCTCTGTGAACTGGTGTGGAGTGATTTCCAGGATGCTGTTAAGAGCAAAAGAGCCAGATGCATAAGAGGTTCTCTAGTATGTAAACATTTTTAATAGGATTTTTTAAATTAAAGTTAATTGGGGTGACAATTGTTAGTAAAATTACATAGATTTCAGTTATACAATTCTATATTACATCATCTATAAATCACATTGTGTGTTCACCACCCAGAGTCAGTTCTCCTTCCATCACCACATATTTCATCTTCTTTACCCTCATCTACCACCCCTCTTCCCCCTTGCCCTCTGGTTTTTGGTTTATATACCACACATCAGTGAAATCATATGGTTCTCTACCTTTTCTGTCTTATTTCCCTAAGCATTATAATCTCAAGATCCATCCATGTTGTCACAAATTGTCCGATTTCATCTTTTCTTACGCTGAATAGCATTCCATTGTGTATATATACCACAACTTCTTTATCCATTCATCTATCAAAGGACATTTTCGTTGTTTCCATGTCTTGGCCACCGTAAATAAAGCTGCAATGAACATTGGAGCACACGTGTCTTTATGGATAAGTGTTTTCAGATTTTTGGGGTAGATACTCAGGAGAGGGATTTCTGGATCATATGGTAATTCTATTTGTAATTTTTTGAGGAACCTCCATACTGCCTTCCATAACGGCAGCACCAGTCTGCATTCCCACCAATAGGATATGAGGGTTCCTTTTTCTCCACAGCCTCTCCAACACTTGTTACTATTTGTCTTTTGATGACAGCCATTCTAACTGGGGTGAGGTGATATCTCATTGTGGTTTTCATTTGCATTTCTCTGATGATTAGTGATGTTGAGCATTTTTTCGTGTTTATTGGCCATTTGTATGTCCTTTTGGATAAATATCTCATCAGGTCCTCTGCCCATATTTCAATTGGTTTGTTTGTTTGTTTGTTTGTTTGTTTGTTTGTTGAGTTGTATGAGTTCCTTGTATGTTTTAGATATTAGCCCCTTATTAGAGGCACTGTTTGCAAAAATCTTCTGCCATTCAGTTGGTTGCCTCTTTATTTTGTCGATGGTTTCTTCTGCTGTGCAGAAGCTTTTCAGTTTGATATAGTCCCATTCATATATTTTAGCTTTTACTTCCATTGCCTTTGGAGTCAAGTTCATAAAATGCTCTTTGAACCCAAGGTCCATAAGTTTAGTACCTATGTTTTCTACTATGCAGTTTATTGTTTCAGGTCTTATGCTTAAGTCTTTGATCCATTTTGAATTAATTTTGATACAGGGTGACAGATAGCAGTCCAGTTTCATTCTTTTGCAAGTGGCTTTCCAATTCTCCCAGCACCATTTATTGAAGAGGCTGCCTTTCCTCCATTGTGTGTTTTTAGCTTCTTTGTCAAAAATTGTCTGTCCATATTTATGTGGTTTTATTTCTGAGTTCTCAATTCCATTCCATTGGTCTATGTGTCGTTTTTCTGCCAATACTATGCTGTTTTGATTATTGTAGCCCTGTAGTACAAGCTAGAGTCAAGGAGTGTGATACCTCCAGTATTGTTCTTTTTTCTTAAGATTGCTTTGGCTATTCGGGGTCTTTTGAAATTCTAACAAATCTGATGATTTTTTGCTCTATTTCTTTAAAAACTGCCATTGGGAGTTTGAAGGGGATTGCATTAAATCTGTATATAGCTTTGGGTAATATGCCCATTTTAACTTTATTGATTCTTCCAATCAATGAGCACAAAATGTCTTTCCATTTTTTTGTGTCTTCTACAATTTCTTTTTAAAAATGTCTTATAGTTTTCAGCATATAGGTCTTTCACATCCTTGGTTAAGTTTATTCCTAGGTATTTTATTCTTTTGTTGCAATTGCAAAAGGAATTGGTTTTTTCAATTATTTCTTTTTCTGAGTTTTCATTGTTAGTACATAGGAATGCAATGGACTTTTGTACATTGATTTTGTAGCTTGCAACTTTACTGTATTCTTTGATTGTTTCTAATAGCTTTTTGGTGGAGTCTTCAGGGTTTTCTATGTATAGCATCATGTCATCTGCAAAGAGTGACTATTTAACTTCTTCATTCCCAACTTGGATGCCTTTTATTTCTTTCTCTTGCCTGATTGCTTTGGCAAGGACTTCCAATACTATGATGAAAAGCAGAGGTGATAGGGCACAGCCCTGTCGTGTTCCTGAACGTAGAGCAAAGGGCTTCAATTTTTCACCATTAATTATAATATTAGCTGAATGTTTGTCATATATGGCCTTTATTATGTTAAAGTATTTTTCCTTCTATACCTATTTTGTTAAGTGTTTTAATCATAAATGGATGTGTATCTTGTCAAATGCTTTTTCCACATCAATTGATATAATCATATGATTTTTGTCTTTTATTTTGTTTATGTGATGTATCACATTGATGGATTTGCGGATGTTGAGCCATCCTTGTGCCCCGGGGATGAACCCCACTTGGTCGTGATGAATAATCTCTTTAATGCATTGTTGCATTCGATTTGCTAGAATTTTGTTTAGGATTTTTGCATCTGTATTCATCAAAGATATTGGTCTGTAGTTTTCTTCTTTTGTGTTGTGCTTACCAGGTTTTGGTATCAGGGTAATGTTGGCCTCATAAAATGCATTAGGGAGGATTGTCTCTTCTTCAATTTTTTGGAAGAGTTTGATAGGACAGGTATTAGATCCTCCTTGAAGGTTTGGTAGAATTCACTGATGAAGCCATCTGGTCCCGGACTTTTGCTTTGGGGAAGGTTTTGGATGACTGATTCAATTTCGTTACTAGTGATTGATCTATTTAGATTTTCCAGTTCTTCATGATTCAGCCTAGGAAGGCTATATGTTTCTAAGAACTTGTCCATTTCTTGTAGGTTATTGAATTTGGTGGCATATAGTCCTTCGTAGTACTCTTGGATGATCCTTTCTATTTCTGTGGCATCCGTAATAACTTCCCCTTTTTCATTTCTGAAAATATTAGTTTCTTCTCTCTTTTTATCTTAGTGAGTCTAGCCAAGGGTTTGTCAATTTTGTTAATCTTTTCAAAGAACCAGCTCTTTGTCATATTAATTTTTTCTATTGTCTTTTTGTTCTCTAGTTCATTTAGTTCTGCTCTGATTTTTATTATTTCCTTTCTTCTGCTGACCTTGGGTTTCATTTGTTCTTCTTTTTCTAGTTCTTTAAGGTGTAACATGAGGTTATTTATTTGGGATTTTTCTTGTTTCTTGAGATAGGCCTGTAATGATATAAATTTCCCTCTTAAAACTGCTTTTGCTGCATCCCAAAAATTTTGGTAGGATGTATTTTCATTGTCATTTGTTTCTATGTATCTTTTGATCTCTCCTCTAATTTCTTCTTTGACCCAGTCATTCTTTAAAAGTATGTTGTTTAATCTCCATGTATTTGTGGTTTTTCCTGCTTTCTTTTTGCAGTTGATATCCAATTTCAAAGCCTTGTGGTCAGAGAATATGCTTGGTATGATTTCAATCTTTTTACGTTTGCTGAGGCTAGTTTTATGTCCCAATATATGGTCTATCCTTGACAATGTTCCATGTGCACTAGCAAAGAATGTATAGTCTGATGTTTTAGGATGAAGTGCTCTATAAATGTCAATTATGTCCATTTCATCTAATGTGTCATTTAGGGCTGCTATTTCTTTCTTTATTTTCTGTTTGGATGATCTATCCATAGCGGTCAATGATGTATTTAAGTCCCCTAGTATAATTGTGTTTTGGTCAATTTCTCCCTTTAGTTTTGTTAGTAGTTGCTTGGTATTTTTCGGTGCTCCCTGATTGGGGGCATAAATATTGATGACTGTTATGTCTTCTTGTTGTATACTCCCTTTATCATTATGAAATATCCATTTTTTTCTCCTGCTACCTTTTTTATCCTGAAGTCTGCTTCATCTGATATCAGTATGACTTCACCTGTTTTTCTGTGGATACCATTTGCTTGGAGTGTCAGTTTCCACCCATTCACTTTGAGTCTATGTTTGTCCTTGTAGCTGAGATGTGTCTCTTGGAGGCAGCATATGGTTGGGTTTAGTGTTTTGATCCAATCTGCTACTCTGTGCCTTTTTATTGGTGAATTCAGTCCATTTACATATAGGGTGATTATTGATATGTGAGGATTTCCTATCATTCTATCTTTAGTTTTCTGGTAAGACTGTGTCTCCATTGTTTCTTTGCCTTTTTGTTGTTGTCTATTGTTTCTGTGTGGTGGTATTCTATGATTTTTCCCTCTGTTTCTTCTTTTATTACAGCATATATTTCAGTTCTGGAATTTTTTTTGAGTGGTTACCATTAAATTTATGTAATGAAAGTCTGATATTTGGAGTATTTCATTTTCTTCAGCATGCTTACTTTCTCCATTCCCATATTCCGGTTCAGGCCTTTACTCTCTCCACTTTTTGGTTGCCACAAATTATCTCTATTGATGCTGGTCGAATAGCCTCTTTCAGTATTTCTTGTAGTGTAGGTAGTGTGCTACAAAAATTCCCTCAGCTTTTGTATGTCTGGAAAGGTCTTTATTCCTCCTTCATATCTAAAGGATATCTTTGCTAGATACATTATTCTTGGCTCATAATTTCTGTCTTTCAATAGTTTGAATACTTGGTTCCACTTCCTCCTGGCTTGCAAAGTATCTGCTGAAAAATCTGATGATAGTCTAATGGGCTTTCCTTTGTAAGTTACCATCTTCTTTTCCCTGGCTGCCTTTAGGATTCTTTCTTTTTCGTTGACTTTAGACAGCTTCAGTACAATTTGCCTTGGAGTAGGTCTGTTGGGGTTGAGGTAATTAGGTGTTCTATTTGCTTCTTGGATTCGAAGATCCAGTTCTTTCCACAAGTTTGGGAAGTTCTCGACTATTTGTTTGAATATACTCTCTGTTCCCTTCTCCCTTTCTTCTCCTTCTGGTATGCCCATTATTCTCGTATTGCTCTTTCTCATGGAGTCAGAAAGTTCGTGTAGAGTTCTTTCATTTCTTTTAAGTCTCAAGTCTCTTTGTTCTTCCATCCATGTCATTTCCAGATTTCTATCTTCAATGTCACTGATTCTTTCCTCCATCTGGTCAACTTTACTATCTAAGCTGGTTATTTCATTCTTCATTTCTTCTATGGAGTTCTTAATCTCCAGAAATTCTATTTGGTTCTTTTTTAAAATTTCAATCTCTTTGGTAAAATGTTCATGTTGTTCTTTGATTGTGTTTCTGAGTTCATTAAACTGCCTGTCTGTGTTTTCTTGCATCTTGATGAGTTTTTTCAGAACTGCAATCTTGAATTCTCTGTCATTTAAGTCACATAGTTCCATATCTTTAAGTTCATTTACTGGAGACTTTTCATTTTCTTCCCAGCTGTCTTGTTGTCTTGGGTATTCATGGCAATTAACGATTTATTATTTCTCTTCCTAGACATCAACAGGAGTGAGCTCTGCAACACGTTGATAGAAAGAGGTCTCTTTTTTTTCCCAGTAGGTGTTGGTAGAATGCTTTATTTTCTCTCCAACTGCAGCCCTTTATTCTCTCTCACACTATGGTGTTATTTTCTCTGCAGTTTTCTGGCTTTTCACACAATAGGGGGAGTCCCTGGAAGGCGGGCTTCTCCTCTGTGAACAGTTGGCCTTGGTTATACGGCACCACTTCTGCGGGGTATGCGGAGAGCTTCTGAAGTTCCAAAGCTCTTCCTGTACCACATTCAGAGCCCGTGTGTTTCAGCAGCTCTGTTTACTCCTCCTGGGATCTTCCCAGATAGGTGGGGACAGGGGCTGGGGGGGTTGTGATAGGTGGCCCACAGCAATGACGGGGACCACCACCACAGCCAGTCCTGCTTCCTCGGCTCCCTCCCCTTTGCCTTAACTAGTTGGGCTGCGAGTCCGTGTCTGTGGACCACAGTTCTCAGAACTACAAATATTCTGTTCTTTTGATCTGATACCACTACTGTTCAGCTTCTAGCGCTGGGTAGGTGGGGGCGGGGTGAGCTCTGGGAGGGTAGGGAGGTGGCAGCTAGTCTCAGTGCCTAAGGCTGTTCTCTGCTCAGCTGTGAGGGCTTAAACCACCATTTTCAGCCTTCTTCCCTCAGTCTTTGCTCCGAGGTCTCTGCCATGAGCGTTGGATTCAGCCGTGTTATATACTGTCCCCTCAGCCCTGTGGGTCATAAGCAGAGCCCTAGCAGTCCGAGTTCTTCCCTCTCCTGCAGCTGCGGTAGTTCTGGGATGCAGGGAGCTCAGAGCACCAAGCTAGGTCTGCATCTTGCGCCCTTGTGTCCCTGTCTCCACACTTCCCCCTTCCCACCTCCCTCCTGACCTGCCCAACTTGCCCACCTTTACATAATTTCAGTAGTGCGCCTCTGAGTCTTGCCTATCTCTGTGCAGGGAGTCCTTTGTGGAATTATAATTATTCAATTTGTTGTAAATTCCAGTGAAGAGTTCAAAAGGCTCACATCATGCCACCATTTTATCACAGATCTCCTATGTAAACTTTTCTGTAACAAAGAAAGAGGTACACTGTACAAAAGTAACACGTGAAGGGTCAAATAGAAACTCATGAAATTACTTACTCAAAGGAGGGGGTGAAGGGATAGAGAGGACGGAGAAAGGTATGGGGCTTTCCAGATATACATTTTTTACAGTGTTGGCATTTAAACCATGTTGATTTTTGCATATTCAAAATATAAAGCTTGCTCCACAAGTGTGGGGTGATAGAGGGGTGCATATATCACAGCCACTTGTGCTCTGATGGAATTCAAAACAGACAGACAACAATCGATTGAAATTGGGGAGGGATTATTCTTCACCCGAGGGCACTGTCCCTTGCATAACATGACTAAATGTCAGTAGCCCTTCCTGGTTGAATGGTCCCCACTCCAAATTTCCAAATGTTCCTCAGGGGTAGTACTGTCCCCACATTGCCACCACTAAATCAGACTGTCATTTACAGTCCACAGGTGGAGGGCTGGGAGCCCACATGTGGTTTAGGAGCAGTCACAGTTCACAATGCCTAATGGGGACTGCAAATGATGAATGGTGGCTTGAACTTCACCCACAGCTTCTGAGAAAGGGACTAATTTTTCCCACTCCTCCTGCCACTTCCAGGGCTGGGCTCTGACCCTCACATCTTGCTTGAGGGCTTCAAGGAAGGAGGCATTCAGCTGAGGTGCAGCTCCAGTGGCTGGTACCCCAAGCCCCAGGCTCAGTGGAGAGACCATCGGGGACAGTGCCTGCCTCCGGTGTTCGAAGCCATCGTCCAGGATGCCCAGGGCCTGTTCAGTCTTGAAACATCTGTGGTTGTCCAAGGGGGTGCCCACCGCAATGTGTCCTGCTCCATACAGAACCCCCTCCTCCTCCAGAAGAAAGAATTTGTGATCCAAATAGCAGGTTAGTGGGTACCAGCTCACCCTCATTTTCCTAGTCATCACACGTCCATTGTCCCAAAGGCCTCCATGTCCATTGTCCCAAAGGCCAATTATAAGGACATAATGGTATGGGGGCCTGGCTATATATTGGGTAAGCTGACCTTGACAGCTCAAAAGTCAGCAGTTTGGATATCAGAAAATGACTATTATGGTTCCCCAAAAACAAGACTGGTTCTCATATAAATGTTTGCTCCAAAATACTCATCAGGCCTTATGTTCAGGGGATGTCATCCTGAAAAATCATGCTGGGGCTCATTTTTCGTTTAGGTCTTATTTTCAGGGAGACACAGTAAGAATACAACTGACAACCCACACAGTAAGCGGGGAAGGCCCCAGAAAGCCAACACTACAAAACCCTGAGCTCAACCCCAGAAACTCTACTCACTGAAGGTCATCATGAGAGCCCAAGTGTTCCTAAGGTCATCCCTGAAACAATATTTACTGAGTACCCAGAATGTATCCCAAACCCATGCCCTCAGATTCACATTCCAGTGGGGAAAACGGATGAACAAAAGGTGAATTACATTGTGCAAGTACATTAGAAGCTGTTAGGTGCTATAGAGAATAAGGAAGCAAGGAAGAGAGCTGAGGCACCTTAGCAGGGTGTGGTGTGAATGTGGATTTAAAAGTGGTGGATTAGGGAAGTCAATTAGGCAATTTAGCTTTCAAAATGATTCACATACACTCAATAGGATAAAGAAAAGAGTGACACATTTTCTAAGGGAAATATACTAAGAAGGGAACAGGGAAAGTCTCTTTGCCTTTTTGCACCAACGAAATTCCCATTGTTTCCCTCTTTAGATTTGTGTTTATCCTTTCCAAAGGGCGTGAGTACACAGATATCTGTGAGGAGGGCACTCAGGTAGTGGGAACAGCAAATACAAAGGCCCTGAGATGGGACCCTGTGTGGCTATTGCAGGAGCAGAAGGAAGTGGATGAGGCTGGAACAGGATAAGATCAAGGGTCGCAGGTCAGGATGGCATCAGACACTGAGCCCTAGGTCACTACTTAGCAAACCATCTGTGGTGAAGGACATATCCATCGTGGCCCAATATATTTATACAAGACAATAAAAATGCACTGCTAGAAAACTGAGGGAGGGGGAAAACATTTTTAAATGAAATAAGCCAGACCCAAAAGGACAAATATTGTAGGGTTCCACTTATATGAGGTACCTAGAGTGGTCAATTTACGGAGACAGAATTTAGAATAGAGGCTCCCAGGGACTGGGGGAGGGGGAATGGGGAGTTAGTGTTTAATGGGGACAGATTTCATTGTGGGAAGACGAAAAAGTGCTGGTGGTGATTTGCACAACCACGTGCAGGCACTTGATGCCACTGAACAGTAAGCTTAAAAAGGGTTAAGGTGGTACATTTCATGTTGTACATTTACCATAATAAAAAGTATATATATTTAAAAGACTACTGAGATAAAAAAAAACACACCATCATTTTTAAAAATAATTATCGCCGACTAAATTACTCAGTTGCCACAGCTTTTCTAAAGGGCTCCTCTCCATTTTTGCCCCTATATGTCTACCCTCTGGCCACTGTATGCTCCGTAACGAATGTAGGAAGGAAAGAGGGGACAACTGTCAGTCAGCCCTCACGCGGCTTTTCTATCAACTTTTTCCGAAGGTGTGTTGAGAAGTAGAAGCCAAGTGTTTGCAAGAAGCGGGGAGACGGCTTGTGAATTGGACAGTGCGGGCGGAGAGCAATAATTCACTGGGGTTGACCTTGGATTCTCATGTCCTGCAGATGCGGGGCAAAAGTGGGAAGAAGTAGCGGGAGGTCAGCGACTGGTCACAGAAGTTCTAAGCCGGGGGCGACGGTGGGGCCCATCCTCTCCTCCTTTCGCATCCTTCGCAGCACTTTCCCTTTCTGCTGAGCAAATCCAAGTCCGGCGCTGTGCCTCGCTTTCCCACATTCGCCTGAGCGCTGCGCAGCCGCAGTCACGCCCATTTTACAGTGATTGTGGCGAGGCCCAGGAGGCTTAATGCGCCAGCCGGTCACTAGGAAGGTTTTCCAGCACACGGCGTCCAGAAAGTCTGTAACTTAGTGTTAAATGGAGCCTAAATGGAGACAACTCTCCGTGGGTATTTTCCAGACGTATTTTTACCCGCACCCTCCCCGTGGAAGAGAGCTTTCCTCGGGACTCTGGTGGGACTGCCGCTCCTCCTGGCACTCCTCACGGCGGTGGCGCTGAGCTTCTTTCACAAGCGACAGCGAACTCAAGGTACCCGCAGGTGGGGTCTCCTTCCCGCTGCCGCTCTGCCAGCATGAAGGTGGTGGGGGCGGGGCTGGGAGCGGGCGTGGGACCCCAGGAAGCGCACACACAGCCCCGCTCTCCGCCCTTCTTCCTTTCAGAAAAGCTGAAGGAGCAGGCGGAGAAGGACAAAGGTAAGCGAGGGGAGTGGCGCGCTCTCCGCCCCCACCTCCGCCTAGCAGAAGCGGGGCGCTGGGGCCAGCAGGAGAGTGGGTCAGACCGCGGGGCCTTGGGAGCCCTGCAGAGAGAGGTGCCGCTGAGGATTGCGCTTCCTCCCTACCCCCCCCCCCCGACCTCGGAGCCCACCCCCCTGTGCATCCAGCCCAATCAGGTCCCCAGAACGCACGGGGAACCAATCTGTGCACTTTGGGGAAGTGAGGCCTCAGTGTTCATCCATCGAGATTTCCCTCTTTTCTTCGTTTCTTCTCCAGGGAAACTCACAGCAGAGCTGGGTAAGTTCCGGGTGCCACGCCCACAGTGCTGGCTGCGGGCTAGTGGGGTTACCCGGGGGGTGCGGTGCAAGGAGGGCTTCAGTGACTTTACTCTCCCTTTGGAAAGCGATGCATGGCAACTACCTAATTCTAAATACATCCCTCTGTGCCTCCCACCTCTCCACTCCCACCAGCACTCTAAGTGAAGTTGCCAAGGAGGTCTGACCTCAGACCCCCTGGACAGACCCTCCCAACCCCTTCCCTGCCAATTACAGCGATTCTGTTACAATTCCACCCTTAAACGTTTACTCCCACTGGTTCACCTTCCTACGATATCCTTCTCTTTTTAATTCAAATACCACTGGACAGAGTGCACTGAAGTGAGCACAGTGTAAATATAGTGGAGTCACAATTAGTGTTAAGTGTTGCCTTTCCCAGGAGCATTTACTTTTAAAAGAAAACATAGGGTGCAGAAATCAAAGGAATGCATTTCTTGTGGCAAATCATCAGTCTTGGCATCTGGCCAGGGGAAGTAATTGAGTGTGAGGTCCTCCCAGTCCTTTAAATAATGCCCACAGTAAGTGACCCTGAGGCTCAGGCAGGCTGTGCTCAGCGCCTGGGGCTCCATAGGACCTTTGCCACCAGAAAGCTGGTGATTTCCGGGCAGACACCAGTAGCCCCTTCAAACCAGACCTGAGCCCTGGGATGAGGCTCCTCAGTGCCAAGACACTGCATGCTCCCCAACACTCACACATTGGATGGGATTGGGGTGAGCGGTGGTTTAAGACTAAGGAGCATCTTCCCAGTGGCCTGACTGCCTTAGGAAGGTGGTTCCACTAAGCGGAAAGCTGATGTTTTCTCCGTGTGTTCTGCTATAGGGAAGCTGCAGACAGAGCTTGGTAAGTGACCCCTCTTAGAGCTATTTCTTGTCCACATTTTAGCATCTGCTTACCCATGCATGTTCTTCTCACTTCCCAGCCAGGTATGATTTCCATGCTGGACCCCTGCTGGCTATGTGGGTGGCAGAAAAAATGTCCAGGGGGCAGGGGTGGGTGTAAATGTGACATGTGAGCAGGGAAGCTGCAGGAGTCTGGTGTTCTAATTCTGTTTCTCCTTGGCTGCTTCAGACTGGAGAAGGGCTGAAGGCCAGGCTGGTGAGTGAAGCCTGTTCCCCCCCCCCCCACCACCATGGTCCACTTTACATCTCAGCATCCCAGTCACTCCCCCTGATTAACCAACCACACTTCATTCTGGTTTATTTCACAGCTTCACTTGGCATGAATTAATCTATGTCACTGGTAGAGGTTATATTCGACTTTTGCTCTTTTATTGTCCTGAGCTATAAGCATACTGTAAACCATTGGTGCCAAATGCTGGCTGCACATAAGAATCCCCTAGGCTTCTGGTGCCCACACTCAAAGACTCTGACTTGTAGGTCTGGGGTGGGCATGATACCCTCCCTATACGTAAAAATTTCTCCCTGTATCTCCCTCCATTCCCTCCATAAAGCAACCAGTCTAACATCTATCTTTATATAGTGTATATGTTTTTGAAAAATGTGAATTTTTGCTTTGTGCACATGCATTTTAATTTATGTGAATGACTTCTACAGTCTTGTGCTATTTCTGGTTTGTCTCACTCCTCACTGTGTTTTAACGTCCATCCCACCCTGCATGTGTATCTGGTCTGTTTCTCCTTCCTGCTGTGTAGGACTCCATTTTAGAGAGCCACCCTCCTGGAGAGACAGCCAGCCTGCCTCTAAGTCCACACCACCACAAACCACAACACAAACACCATCTGGCCCAGTGTGGAGATTTCTCTGGGATGTATATACCCAGGAGGGGAATTGCTGGTTCATGGGGTATGTAACTAAGTGAGGTAGAGGGATCCCCGAAGGCAGTGCCAGCATCCTGCCATTGGCACGGCATGGAAGCTCCACGTGCCCACATCCCATGTGCGCCAGCCTTCTAAGTGTGCCAGTGTGTGGGGATAACTGATCCTCGTTGTGCTTTCAGTCTGCACTCTTAGCATTGAGGAGTTTGGGCATCTCTTATATGCTAGTTGGCTTTGGGGGCTTCCTCTTCTGAACATTGCCTGTTCTCAACCTTTGCCCATTTCTCATGTGGGGTTACTATCTTGCTCTTATTGGTTCACAGGAGATCTTTATATATATCAAAGATTAATCCTTCATTAGTATTAAATATTATGAATTTCTTTTTCTGTTCTGTCATCTACTATTAGCTTTATCCACGGTGCCTCTTATTGAAAAGAAATCATTCATTTTGATAAAATCTATTTCATCACATTTTAACCTTATGGCCTGTGTTTTTCAAGTTTTCTTGAAGTAGGCCTTCCTCACACTTAGGTCTCAAAGACTCTCTTACACTTTCTTCTATTCACTTTATATGTGTAGGTCTTTAATTCATCTGAAATTCACCACTGTATGTGGTGTTTAGTGAGAATCTAGTGAATTTTTTTTCCATATAGAATTGACTTTCCCAACACCATCTATTATACCATCTGTGATTGCCATTGATGTGGGTGTCACCTGTAGTGCATATTCAGTTCCCACATCTACATGAGTCTGTCTGGTGGCCACCTATTAGGTCACTGTTTCTAAAAATTGTGGCTTCTATAGTACTTAAGTACAAGTTCTCCATTTCCACATCCTTTTTAAAGTTAATGGACCTTTTTAAAATATAAATTTTGGGATAAATTTATGAAGTTCCTTTTAAAAATCCAAAAAGATTTGCATAGGATTGCTTTGAATTTACAGCTAAATTTAGAGAAAATCAACATCTTTATGGAACTGAGGTTTCTATGCCAGAATTATATGTTTTCAAAATTCTACTCATTGTTATCATGCAAAACTAGGGTTGAAAAGCCTTGTTGTAAATTTATGGAACTCTCTTCTATTGCTTTTGGTATGCTGTGACTTAGTAATGAATCTCTGTCATAAACAGAACAAGATGAAACGAAGCAGAAAGTCACTCAGAATGGCTCACATTAAGAAAGAAGGCAGGACAGGGTGTCTAGAGGACATGTTAGGACAGGAGCCAGCCTCAGCTGGGCCTCCTGGGACCAAGCTGCCCGTCAGAGATTGAGGCTTTCTCTCCACCCTTCAGGGCACCCATGCTGCTTGTACTGGTTCTCTCTGTCCACATGCTCTGTTCTCCTGCATTTCCCAGCACAACCTCAGCCTGCATGCAGCTGTGGTATAACCCAGCCCTGACACCAGCCCCCTATCCAATCCCAAATCCCTGGGAAAATGTTGTAGTGGACCCAAACCAGCTGTCACGGTTGGAATAGCGTCATTCCATTTGACTGTGTCCTTCATACATCTTGAGCTTCCCTCAAGGTTCCAGAGTTACTGACTCAGCTCTCTGAACCTCTTTTTCTTCTGTTTGGTTTCAGAGTGGAGAGCAGCCCAACAGTATGCAGGTAATGGGAGCCAAGAAACTCAGCCTTGTGTGGCTGGATGTTAAACAGAGGGAGGTGGAGAGATCTGTGATTAGAGGAAGGGTCAGTCCTCCAGAAGCTAAATACGAACCTGCACACACAGACACACAAGTCCACTTGCAGGCATATGACATGACAGACAGGCCTGCATATGCACACATGTACACATACATGCTTGAATGCACACGTGATTGACTCACACATGCACACATCTGTGTGCACAAGCTCCCACAAGCATATAGCTTTCTGGGTTTCACTAGGTCTTTCCATCTGGTAGGAAGAAAGTTTGCAGAAGTGAATACACAGTTTGTACGAACCTCTTAGATAGTCTGAAAGGAGGGACTATCTGGGTTTCCATCCATGAAATGGGTGTGTTTTGGGGGCTAGAGTGATGGAGTACCAGGCACTGGACTAGATGATCTCAGAGGTCCCCTTCAGTTTTAAAATCCTAAAATTGCTGTAAAACCAAAGCCCAGAGCTCATGTGATGCTCTCTAGGTCAGACCTGTGGTGAGACCAGCGGGTACTACCTCTAGCCCAGGGCTCCTTCCCTTTTGCTGGGACTTGAGAGCAGTGAGCCGGCCTCCAGCCCCAGGAGCCTACCTGTTTGCTATCTGCTCTCCATGGCACCTGGTATAGCAGGAACCTTCCAGTTCAGAAAGGAAATAGGATTCCTTTAATCACATTCAAATGCTGGGGCATGACTTGCAAGCCACTTGAGTCCAGGGGTGTTTTGGGGTGAGACTGGGGTGAATATTCCACGGATTGCTCCACCTGAGGAACTAGAGGGTTGCATATGGGGGAGGGTACAGGCAGGGCCGAGAACCATCCTCGCGGGCACTAACCCAGTGCTTCTGCACAGCGGATGTGACTCTGGATCCGGCCTCTGCGCACCCCAGCCTGGAGGTCTCCCAGGATGGCAAGAGCGTGTCCTCCCGAGGGGTGGCGGGGCTTCCAGTGTCCCCAGGCGACCCGCAGCGGTTCACGGAGCAGACATGCGTGCTGAGCCGAGAGCGCTTCCAGGCCGGCCGCCACTACTGGGAGGTGGACGTGGGCCGGCGCAGCCGCTGGTTCCTGGGCGCCTGCCTGGAGGCGGTGGCGCGCACAGGGCCGGTGCACCTGAGCCCGGCCTCCGGCTACTGGGTGATGGGGCTGTGGAACCACTGCGAGTACTTCGTGCTGCAGCCAGAGCGTGTGGCGCTCACCCTGCGCGTGCCACCCCGGCGCGTGGGCGTCTTCCTGGACTGCGAGGCCGGAAAGCTGGCCTTCTTCAACGTGTCCGATGGCTCCCACATCTTCTCCTTCACCGACACTTTCTCGGGGCCGCTCTGTGCATACTTCAGGCCCCGAGCCCCCGATGGCAGTGAACACTCGGGTCCGCTCACCATCTGCCCGTTGCGGGTTAGAGGGACATGGATCTCCGAAGAGAACAATGGTGACACCTGGGTACAGCCCTATGACTCCTCGGACCCCGCCCTGGGCCTGTGGTGAGGCGCTCTCCTGGCCACAGGGCTGGGTCCTGGGAAGCTTCCTCTAGGGTGGAGGAAGCACCCCCAAAATGTCAGCAGAGGACAGACTCAGCACAACAGAACGGGGACAGAGAGAAGGGTTTGGCCTGTGTAGATGTGTATGTGTACGTGTATGGACATGATTTTCTTTAAGAAAAAGAGGCAATTCCATAGCTCTTCTGTGTGTATGATAGAATTTAGCAAATGAGTAAAAACGCATTGATGTTCCCGTGAGCCTGGATGTTCACTGTGGACCAGGAAACTGGAATGGGGAAAAGAAGGGAGAATCATGATTGGATTAAAGGTATCAACTGATTTGCATATTTATACATATACACACATATATAATATATTTTCTAGTTCTAAAAGATCTAGTAGCAATGTCACCTCATAAGCAATGAGTTCACCTAGGGCTTATATCCCAGTTTTAAATATCAATTCCCGCTAACATGAACTTGGGAAATGGCTGATTCCAGAGCTTGGACAGAAAAAGCACAAGGTGAGACTGGACCTTCTTGTGCCATAAAGTACAAACGTGCTCAAAAACTGATGGGGACACAGCAAAATGACATTGGAGCTAGATTGACGAGGCTCTACTGACCAACTGTGGGACAATTTGAATCATTAAAATGAATAATGACAATACAAAAATATACAAACTACAAAAAAATACAGAAAGGGGAAAGGAGAGTAGAGTGAAAGACTGACTCTGTGAACTCATGGTTTCTACTATGTATATCTAGATGGGAGACGGGATGGATGGGTGGGTAGATGGACAGATGGATGGATGAGTGGGAATGCATACATATAGTTCCTAGTTCTGTCTGCTTTGACAATAACACCCCAGTACCAGCGAGCACAGCTAGCACCCAGCATTGTTTTTCGTACTATTTTCCATTAAATTGAACAAAGGCAACTTGGAGAAATGATCGACTCTGGGGCTGGGGCAGGGAAAACAGGACAGGTGTGATATTGTGATGATATATACATGTATATGTATATATAGATATATACACTCAGGGTGCCAAAAAAATGTATACATATGACTTGTATTCTGTTGTCACGCAGCAGCCTACCCGTCTGTACCCTCATACCTACCCCTAAAGAAAGGAGTCTGTGAGACTAATCCTTTCAGGGACTTTGCCTCACCTTTGTGCTTACACCTTATGTCTCCCTGTTTGGCCCCAGGGGATGGCTGGTTAGCCAATGACGAGTAAGATTGCCCACGGGGTGGGGGGGTACAACTCAAGCCAGGCACAGCTGCGTGGGGACCAACAGGAGAATCCACAGCGTTGACAGAGTTGGGCATAGACCCCCACCTTCCCCCGGCTAAGGAGAGCTTCTGCCTTTGTGGCTGCATTCCTTCCCCACAACCTGCTTGGGAAGAGATTCAATGATGTAATAACATGAGTTCTCCATCTATCCATTTCAGTAAGTTTCAGCATAAAGGTTTTGTCCCTTGGGGAGGTACATCCTGAAACTGACGGTTCTGCTGTTTGCAGGCAAGGGTAACTAGTTTGAATCAGTTTCTTAGGATAATGTGTGAAATTCACAGACCTTGGAGAAAACAATGTTGCTTTCTTTATGTGTGTATCAAAAAAAGCCTCCTGATTCGGGGCTCTCAGTCTTTTGAAGCTGTGAGTACCCTTGGCCCGTTTGGTAACTTTCTTGATTTCTGTTTCTTTCTGAACCCTTCTCCCCTTCTTGTTCGCTCACTGCCTTTGTTGCACTGGAGGCAACAGTATTCATCTCTTGTTGTTGGTATATAGTATTACAATTTTAATACATTTTTTCCTTTCTTACAGTGTGTATACTTTGCTTTGGCACCCTCTGTATGTATTTGGTTTTGATCTAGATTCTGGCACAGAGATCCCAGACTCTTGGAATTTCCTAAGGAGAGTAATAAGGGTGTCTTTTCATGTTCATAACAAACACCTTTCAAACACCTGAGTTCATGTTAATGCCATGACTTTTGAAAGCCCCTGGTGATGGGGACTGGTTGCTTGGGGAACCAGCTAGTGATTAGAGTTGTAATTTAGCTCCACCCCCATCCCAACCTCAGGGAGGGCCTGGAGATTGAGCTATCTCACCAGTGGCCAACGATTTAATCAGTCATGCAAATGTATTAAAGCCTCCATAAAAATCCAAAAGGACTGAGTTCCAGAGCATCCAGGTTGTTGAACACTTGTAGATTCAGGGAGACTGGCACTCAGAGAGACTATGGAAGCTCTGTGTCTGTCCCACACACCTTGCCCTATGCATCTTTTCCATCTGGCTATTCCTGAGTTATATACTTTTATTATAAACTGGTAATCTAGTAAGCAAACCATTTTTCCTGAGTTCTGTGAGATTAATCAAAACCGTGTAAGGTGTTATGGGAACCTCTGATTTATAGCAGTTTGGTCAGAAGCACAGGTAACAACTTGGACTTGCAATTGGTGTGTGAAGTGGGGGACAGTCTTGTGGGACTGAGCCCCTAACCTGAGGGATCTGATTCTATCTCTGGGCAAATAGTTTCAGAAGTGAGTTAGTAGGTTGGTGGCTTGGAAAAAACAAATACCTAATGGGTCTGATACAACTTGTAACAGAAAATAAGGAAGTACACAAAGAATGATGGGGAGATATCAGTTGGACAGAAGAGTCAGCTTGAAGGGACTCCCACAGGCTAAATTTGAACATCAAAGTAATTAATGGCAATTACAGATTAAGTAAAATAAGAATCCAAGAGTATGTATATCTACATGAATATACGAGGTCTGACAATTAGGTTTGCAAACTCATCCTAGAAAAAGTGACATATCGCATTGCTGAATTATCACTATGGTCACCTTCTAAGTACTCCCCTTGGGAAGCTATGCACCAATGCCAGCACCTAGTCCACCCTTCAAAGCAATTTTGGAACTCTTTTTCTGGAATGGCCATCAGAGCTGTCAGCGTATAATCCTTGTTGCCTTGAATGTCATCAAAATGCCTGCCTTTCAGTATTTCCTTTATCTTCAGATACAAGTCATTGGGGACCAGATCAGGTGAATAGGGAGTGTCACGTCCAGCGCAACACGGGCAGTGAGGGTGCGAGAGGGGGCGGTTTGGGTTAAGTTTTTTAGAAAGAAACAAACAGAGACTTAATGCAGTTAAATCTCTCCGAAGGCCAGGGGTCTCTCAGTCTCAGAGGACTGGAGCCCAGAATAAGGCCGACTGGGGGTTTTTATTGAATAGGTATACAAAAACAAGAGAAAGCAACATTGTTTCGTACACGGTCTCTGAAACTCAAACATCATAACAGAAAAATATTTATCTCAATCACCCTTTGTCAGTCAACAGCTGAAGCACAAGGTCCCACAATGTTCTAATCAAGGTATGTACCTTCTCAGGGTCAGAAGGGTCCAGTCTCTTATTTTGTAACAGTTCCATTGAGCTAAGTGGAGAGAACTGATCTTTATTGTTTTTGTAACTTCTCTCACAAACAGGTGCCAGGGAAAAGGCAGAGCCGGCAGCAGCTTTTCCCAGGCAGGGGGAAGGGGAGGCAAGGCCTCTTCCCATATTTTTCTAAGGCAGCTCATTGGGGGTCCCCACTCGGTTCCGCCTGGCTTAGGTTGTATCTCCCGTGAGATATCTTACCCGTCTTTGGCTGCAAACCTTCTTTTGGGGACCAGACAGAGAGACATAAGGTGTAAACATAAGGATGGAACAAAGACCCAGAAAGGTACAGTCTCACAGAGTCTTCTTTCCTTAAGGAAAGACACGGGGGGACAGTTGGCTAGGCTGTTGTGTGACTACAAGGGAGGGTGTTCCAATACAATTATTTGTTTACTGATTAAAAACTCCCTCACAGATAGTGTCACATGAGCTGGTGCGTAGTCATGATGCAAGAGCCGTTAAGTGTTGGCGAAAAGTTTAGGTCATCTAACTTTTTCATGCAGCCTGTCAGCACTTCTAAATAGTAAACTTGCTTAACTGTTTGTCGGGTTGATACAAATTCATAATAAATAATCCTTATATATCAAAAAAAGTTAGTATCATTGTTGGAACAAGTTCGTGAACTTAACTGTCACACCTCATATGTATATGAATGAATGAATGATAAATGGAGAAGAGAAAGCTATACTCTACTATTGAAGTTTCAAAGTATCTCCCTCTCAAAATACTGATTCCTTATTAATTTAGAAGTACAAAACACTTATCAATCAACTTCATAGTGGAGGAACCTGGCAGACACCATCTTAACCAAGTAACAAAGTTAACATCACCAGATATTACATAAATTTACACCATGTGTGTCTCCTGATACAATGCAGTGAAAAGAACACAGCAGCATCACTGTTCAGGTGTTCCTGCCCCAAAAATTCACAAATCATGAGGAAACCTCAGGCAAACTGGCTGATATTCTTCAAAAATGTGAAGGTCATGAAAGACAAGATGAGATTAAGGATTGGACAGGCTCTCTCCAAGGCTCACGTCTCCCAGTTTTCTCCTCTGGGCAGATCACCAAACTTATCAAACAAGATACCAAGCTCCTTTTCTTGCAGGCATCCCCCAAAGTTCCATGTGATTCTTATAGGGTCGGCTTAGGGTAATGGCAATACCCCCACCTTCCTCTCAATGGAGTCCAGGAAATTGCCCCTCATCATGAATGTTCCACCACCAAGGTCTCAGCGAATCTGACTCCAGTCTCCTTCCCATCCCCCGCTCCTAAAAGGAAATCAGCCTCTTCTCATAGACACTTTTTTATTTCACACATTTATTTCTTTTATTTACAGCTTATGGTCAATGCAAATCAATTCCGTGAAATGAAAAGTTATGAAAAAATTAAAGCACAATTATGCAAATCCAAAATAGATATTCAACACAAAAAACAAACATAAAAGCAGGTTCATTTGCACACACAACAGCATGAGAGCCAGCAGATGTTTCGAAGGAGAACAGTACTTGCTTTTCCTCTTGAAACCACATCAGATACTAAAATGTCCCAGCTCATCAGTGTGTGTTCCTGTGAACAAAATTTGTTTCTAAAAATGTTTTATTTTTTTATTTTTTATTTTTTTAAATGTATTGGGGTGACAATTGTTAGTAAAATTACATAGATTTTAGGTGTGCAATTCTGTATTACATCATCTATAAATCCCATTGTGTGTTCGTCACCCAGAGTCAGTTCTCCTTCCATCACCATATATTTGATCCCCCTTACCCTCATCTCCCACCCCCACCCCCTTACCCTCTGATAGCCACTAAACTATTGTCTGTGTCTATGAGTTTCTGTTTCTCATTTGTTTGTCTTGTTCTTTTGTTGTTTTTGGTTTATATACCAAAAAAAAAAAATGTTTTTCACATGAACCTCTTATAAAAGATACACTTTCCAGAATGAAGCCTCCTCTCAGGCTTCATACCAGTTTCTAAGATCTGTAAACTCACTGAAATAGCGGAGTTCAAAATGTGGCTATTCTGATTCTTAAAGAAAGTATTTTCCAAAAAACAAAATTTAAAACAATTACTGCACACTTAATAATGCTGGTTGTGGGGACAGAGCCCCAGAAAGTAGTTTACAGGCTCTCAGCCTCACGTGGAAAGGTGCTGGCTCGGGTGGTGGATGGCCGTCGGCTGTGGCTGATTGGCCGTCGGCTGTGGCCGGTTAGCCGATTGGCCGCTGGTATAACTGCTGCGGCTACGGAGGAGAGCCAAAGAGTGGAAGAGAGTAGAGGAACAGAGTCGAGGAGAGTGGAGGAGAGTCGTCGGTCGGTTGGCGGAGGAGCGGACAGCAGGTGGCGCGTCCAGTGGGCCCAGCCTCCAGTGAGACTATAGTGGTATGACTCCCCTGCCTGTGGCTCCGTGGGTGTTCCTTTTTGGCCTCACCATATCCTGCGTTCTCTTGTGGGGAGCGGGAGCGGAGACCCCGCAGGCCGCCCCGCCTGAAAAATGGCGCAGCGAGCAGGGTGTCCCGCACGACACTGGTGCCCTCCCAGCCTTACTCCAGCAGGGGAGGCATCATTTCCGGTTCTATATCCGCAACCCTGGGCCCCACCTTCAGCACCAAGCCCACCACCTGCTTGCTTCCTCTCCAGGCTCCATTGGCAGCTCCACCCTGGCTCCAGGCAGCATTTTGTCTGGTGGTGGCACCTGCTTCCAAAGTCCAGGCTGGGAACTCTGTCCCACAGGGGCCAATGTTCAGGAACTTCCCCATACTGATGAGACTGGGGGGGGGGCTCCTCATCCAGCCAGCGGGCCCCTGTGTACTGGCTGCCACAGTTCACATCAGGCCAAGGAGCTCTCTCCGTTTTCCTCTTTCCCAGCCACAATTTGGAGATTTTATAGACAAAGGTCCAGAACCATATGACTGTATCTGTCACTGCTGCTGCCTCCCTGGGATAGTCTCCAAACTGCCCCTGGAGAAGAGCTGCTCAGCGAGAGAACTGGCAGAGCCCTAGGACTGGAAACAGAGAAGCAGCAGGTGAGCTCAGCAGCATGGGTGGGGGTGGGGCTGGCCCGAGTCTTCATCCCTCCTGAGTCTAGATTTGGAAGGGTGACCCAAGCAAACCGGGCCCAGCTCTCTTCTGCCTTCTACTGATCTGGGAGTTCACAATGTTGTTGTAGAACCAGGTGTTGGGATGGTTTGTTTTCCTGCAACCCGCCCCCCCCCCCCAAGAGCTCCATCCCCTTATCGGAGCTGCCTCCCTCCATCCCCTTATCGGAGATGTCTCCCGCGGGCACTATGGTTAGAGGCCTCCCTGTCAAAACAATGTTGAGTGATCACATCTGCTAGGGACAGACCTCCCCGGCACCCCGGCCAGATTTCCCCCTAACCCGGAGGCCTAACCCTATAAAACAAAGTGCCTGACCCCAGTTAGTGCTCATTTTTTGGGAACAATCCCACTGAGCCCACTGGCGTAATAAAGCTGTGTTCTCCCTGATCTCTGTGAGCCGCTTGAGTCTCTTGGTCCTTGTCATTCTTCCACAACACAGGTACTGGCCACATTTTAAAACTGTGACCGTCTTGCTGAACAAGTTGCTATCAGTAGTTCAGAGAAGGAAGAGAAGGAACCAATAGCATTAAACTAAGCATGGACAATGCAAGGAAATGGGTTGTTTAAGTGAATTAGGTCCCTCTGTTGGCAGTCATGGGAGGGAACCTGAGACACAGTAAAAAGGAAGCTGACTCCTCTGGTTTCCGCTCTGCAATGTAAAGAGCTTGGAAGCATCACTCCCATCCTTAGCAAAAGAAAACTACTGGACAGACTGTAAAACAATGACACTTCTTAGATCCTTCAGAGAATTGGGGTCACAACTGTTGCCCTGAAAACTGGAGAGAGAGGTGGATACAGAGAGTCAGTTTACTGAGAGCAGAAGCCCAAGAAGAGAAGCCAGTGGTGGAGCCAGTAGGTAGGAACACTTACACTGGAATTGACCAGCTGCTGGAAGCAGAGTGTGGACCAGCTTGAGAATGCAAAACTGCAGAGGGACCAGTTTTAGGGGTCCCCACACTTTCTTGAGCTTTACCTCCAAGAGCCCCACCATGTTCTCGCCTTGAATTTGGAGGCAAATCCCCTCAGGCTTTCCAGCAGGGGCTGAGGAAAAGCAGCCCCTGTGAAATATGCCAGAGCACTCGGTTCTTCCTCCAGTTCCCTGAAGCAAAGGCCAGCACTCGAGGGGGACGACTGACTGGGGAAGGGCAGTTAGCCAACTCCAGTCCCCTCGAGCCTCCCAGTTATATACATGGGGTGCGGAGGGGGGTGCTGAGAAGCCCCTGTGATGGTCATATCCCAGGTGCTCAGGCCCAAAAAGAGACTGAGACCTCGTCATAGTACCATGGAATGTGATAGAATGTTCCTTTTTACCAACACTCCACCACCACAACAATAGGACCCCTGCACAAAAACAGAGGATTATAGTTGAAAAAAACTGCAAGGCTCAGACACTGTGTTATGTGGGGTGTCATGCGGGGTCTCTGGTCCCACTCCACACATAAGAACACAGGACATGGTGAGGCCAAAAAGGAACACCCACAGAGCCATAGATAGGGGTGTCATACCACTATATTCTCGCTGGAGGCTGGGTTGGAGACACACGAAGTAGGATCCACACAATCCTCAATCCGCCATCCACTTCTCTGCCTGCCAACCAACCAACCAATGCAGTCACAGCAGTCATTATCAGTGTCTAATTGGCTAACTGGTTACAGCTAATGGCCAACCAGTCACAGCTGATGGCCATCTATTACCTGAGCCAGCACCTTTCCACGTGAGGCTATGGATCAGCAGCATATAGTGGTCACTCTTACATGACTGTGCGCCCTCTATGGGCACCCCCAAGTCATTGAAAGTGACAGGGGTACCCATTTTACGGGGCAAGAAGTGCAGCGCTGGGCTTCCAGGATGGATGTACAATGGTTGTTTCACACCCAGTATAACCCACAAGCAGCTGGCATGATTGAACGCTATAATGGCCTTTTGAAGCAAGGCCTCCGGGTGTCAGAACACCCTCTCAGGATGCATGACTGGGCCTCGTGTCTACAGGACATCTTGAGAATCCTGAATGAGAGATCACGGAAGAGAGGGCCCGCACCAGTAGAAGCTCTGCTACATCGAATGGCCACTCCCATTCAGTTACAGGTTACCACAAGTGAGACTCTGTTAAAGCCAGGCTACTGCAGAAATGGGAACATTTTGCTGCCAGCACCCACATGCTTGAAAGCAGGGGAACAGCAGCAATGGATTTGGCCCTGGTGGGTCAAAAGCCCCCACTGTCGGTGGTTGGGCTCGATAGCCCCATGAGGGGCTGGTTTGACCCATGATTTGCAAGTGACACTAGGGGTGGTGGCCGAGTGTCCACTGCTAGGGACAGTGGTATATGGAGGTTCTGATCCTGGGACGATTTTGTGGGAAACCTATGTGCTCTCGCTATGGCCTATTATGGGGTCCCCTGTTCTGTTACATGTTGAAACTACACAAGGGGCGCCAAGCACTGCCATAAACGTCTGGTACCACAAACTGGGAAAGGTGCCAGTGGCAGCGACCCTCCCTTCCCATGACAAAAAGCTGTCATGTTCCCTCCCAGATGGAAGGGATTTGCAATTGTTGGTTCCTAAGACTGCTATTTCTTTCTGCCCGTAGGTGCCTATAGGCTAATACAGCACAGGGCCCCTCGCGGAAGATGCTTCATGTGTAGATTGTGAGGCGAGACCCTGGAGGGGTGGAGTTTGGGGACAGAGTCCCAGAGAGTAGTTTACAGGCTCTCGGCCTCAGGTGGAAAGGTGCTGGCTTGGGTAGTAGATGGCCATCAGCTGTGACTTGTTGGCCATCAGCTGTAACCAGTTAGCCAATTAGCCACTGATATAACTGCCCTGGCTACGTTGGATGGTTATTGGTTGGTTGGTTGGCAGAGAAGCGGACAGCAGATTGGGGATCGTGGGAATCCTATTTCGTGTGTCTTGCCCGGCTGCCAGTGAGACCATAGTGGTGTGACTCCCCTATCCATGGCTCTGTGGGTGTTCCTTTTTGGCCTCACCATATCCTGCATTTTTATGTGGGGAGGGGGACCATAAACCCCACATGACACCCCGCATGACACTCAGCATTTGTGTCATCTTTAACTCCTCTTTGTCACATCCCAACATAACTATCAGCAAATTCTGTCAGTTTTACCTTCCAGATAAACCCACTGTGGGGACAGAGTTGCAGAGAGCAGTTTCCAGGCTCTGGGCCTCACATGGAGAGGTGCTGGCTCCAGTGGTAGATGGCTATCAGCTGTGGCTAATTGGCCATAGCTGTAACCAGTTAGCCAGTTAGCCATTGATATAACTGCCATGGCTGCATTGGTTGGTTAGTCGGTCAGTTGGCAGGCAGAGAGGCGGACAGCAGGTGGCAGGTCGTGTGGATCCTGTCTCCACTGAGACTATAGTGCCTCCAGTGAGACTATAGTGGTATGAGTCCCCTATCTATGGCTCCATGGGTGTTTCTTTTTGGCCTAGCCATATCCTGTGTTCTTATGTGGGGAGTGGGACTAGCGACCCCACAGGCTGCCTCACATGACAAATGGCACATCGAGCAGGGTCCCCGGCACCCACAATTAGACCAGGCATCACCTGGTCTGAGACACCATCATTTGCACCTGGATAACAGCAGCTGCTCCCCCAGGGCTCCCCACCTGCCTTAGGCTGAATCCACTATGGGGAGATAGCCCTCTGGGCACTCTGATGCAGTGCTCAGCCTGCTGCATGCCCCTCCTCTGCAGCCTCTGGAATAACGTAGGCTCCCCATCACTCCTTTCTGAAACCCCTGAGATGTGATCTGGTGAGCACAGCCAGATTTACACTGGGTGTGGGGGCAGAGCCCCAGAAAGAAGTTTCCAGGCTCTCGGCCTCACATAGACAGGTGCCTGGCTCAGGTAGTAAATGGCCATCAACTGTGATTGCATGGCCATCAGCTGTGGCTAGTTGGCCGTCAGCTGTAACCAGTGAGCCATTGGCAACTAATATAACTGCTGTGGCTACGCTAGCAGAGAAGAGAGAAAAGAATGGGGGCTGGCAAGAAGATGGTGGCTGGGCTGGCAAGCGTGGATGGCAGTTTGCGGACAGTGTGGATCCAGCCTCCAGTGAGAGTATAGTGCTGCCAGAGAGAATATAGTGGTATGACTCCCCTACCTATGGCTCCGTGGGTGTTCCTTTTTGGCCTCACCATATCCTGCGTTCTTGTGTGGGGAGTGGGAGCAGAGACCCTGCAGGCCGCCCTGCATGACAAATGGCGCAGCGAGCAGGGTCTCCTGCACGACACTGGGGAGCTTGGCTGTTTGGTCTGGGGAACAGCGAAGCATGTCACTCAGCTCAAGTAGAGCTTGAATCAGGTCCTACCCTGGCTACTGTTTTGTTACTTTCCCACCTTCCCCGAGATTTCCCGTTTCTATGGCCATATGGACCCTCACACTAATCCTATCACATTCATCTCCAATTTGAACCACTTTCACTAGGATTCCTATTTCTGCTCTTGAGAGGGGCCCTGCCCCATCCTAGCTGTGGTCACTCATGTGTTTTATTTGCGGGCTTAGAATGTCCTTCATACTATGGAGGTGGATGGGGCCACCAGAGACCTCAATGGAGAGATGTCTGCTGTGTGAATTAACCAGTCACAAACACAGCTGTCTGTGCTTTTCCTGCAGCCCCCTGTCCCCACCTCCCCCACAAACCTCCACAAGAGACTTTATCAGGCATTTGCTGTTGGTGTGGGCGGAAAGGGGAGCACTGATCAGAACCCACTAGGTGCCAGGCACTGGGGACCAAAGATAAATGCTGCTCTCCTGTGCTAAGCCACAGAGACACAGCCGAAAAGGATGGAAGCTCAGCAGGTGAGTCCCAGGACAGGGGAAGTGAGGGAACTGGGCAGGTGGGCGGAGCTTGGGAAGCACCCCCAGCAGGCAGCACTGGCGCCTGGTGTTCACCATTTAGGGCACTTCAGAACCACCCAAAGTCTTGTCAGAGATGCAGATCCATGAGCCCCACCCCAGACGCTCTGATTCAGGTGGTCTGAAGTGGAGCCCTGGAACCTGCAGGTTTAACAGGGTCTGGATGATTGACTCAGGTGGAAGCCTGGAAAATCAGACTGCTGTGGGGGAGGGCAGTGGTATATCATCACTGCTACCTGGGAAGGTTCAGGGCCCCAGCACACTTACTAGCAGCTCTGGGGGAGTCGGGGGACGGCTAGAGATGGGGTGTGTAAGGGGTGTGTGGATGGAGACAAACAAGCAAGGCTGAGGGCAGCCTGTGTGATGGAGGTTCTGAGATGGGTGTAAAAGGAGGACACTGTCCTGGATGTTGTTCAGGGGGAAGGGCCCTGTGCACCTTCCAGAGGGATTCAGTGAGTGACACATTATCCCCTGATCAGTTCTCTAGAGCAGATAAATTCTTCCTCCACATCTCCCTGCTTGGGATCTAACTGTCTGAGGGCCCAGTTCTTATCAGCCTTCATTTGCACCAGCCTCCCGGCTGCAACACAAACTCCAGGCTCACCAACTTCCCTATTCAGTCCTGCTTCACCTTGATGCCCCCGTCACCTTCCATTCTTTGAGCTACAAGAAGGACCCAGAAGACAGCCTTGGGGATTACAGCTAAGGGCTTAAAATATTTTTTCTAACGTCCATGGAGTTTCAGAACAAGGAGCAGAAAAATCTCAGAGGAGCCCCCTGTTAAGCCATATTTAGGCCAGGAGCAGAAACCTTATCTTAAAAGCTTGATCCAGTCTTGCTTTATCTCCTAAGGACCTGTGATCAGAGGGCCTGGGTGGGTCATGGTGGTCAGGTCAGCGACCTGGGGCCAGGGTGTGGAGCTGGAGGGCTTGGTCATGCCCTGAAAACCTTTGTCAATGAAAACCCCCTGAAGCATTAACCCCTCCTATAAAACTCCATACCCCTCTTTGCTCAGAGAGGTTATGGTCTTTTCCCTCTGCTCTAGCCTGACCTCCCGCAGATCAAACACGCCAAATATATCCTAACAGACCAATCTTGGTCTCCCATGATTCATTCCTCCTGCCGTGCCTAACACCACCCCTAAGACCTCCCCTGTGAGATGAGGTCAGAAACTGCTCTATGTCAAACTCCAGAGACAGACTGACTCCCCTTCTGTGGATGATTGTTTGCCCACTTCTGCTGGGTTTGTCAGTGGGTGAAAGGTGAGATAAAGGCGGCCAACCTGAGGTCACCTACAGGACAGTGTGGACTGGGAGTGCAGGACGAAGCCTCTGCTGCTGGAGAGAAAGTCCAGCCAGTTACATGGAGGGCCTGGGGAAGAGCGAGGGATGGCGGTCACTGGTGGTAAAGACTAAGCGGAACTTGAAGCAAATGTAATCAGTTGGGAGAGTATGGGAGGAGCTAGGACTTATGGGCGTTCCCAAGCTCTACATAATCATGAGAGGCCTACATGAGAGCCCTACAGGAAGAACTCTATGTTTGTAATAAAACTCTGTGGTTCTAATTCTCCCTTCCCTTTTCTTCCTTTTTATTTTATAAATACCCCTCCATCTTGGCACGCGGGCCAGAGTATGCACATGGCTTGCCATGTCTGCAAGCACTGGGTTGCAATACTTTTCTTTTCCCCAAATAAATCATGTTTGATGACGAAACACCTAGTTTTATTATTTTTCAGTTCACACTGAGTACAGGACTGGAGGAGATGAGAGAGACTAGAAGCCATGGAGAAGATGTTTGAGTGGGCTGGGAGAGGTCGGAGCAGGGAAGAATTTGGTTTTGTACCTTCCTTAGCTCTTACTAGAAGTAATGGGTGGTGAATGGGGCTTTTCTCTCAGTAGTTGGTACCTTTACTTTCTCCAGTGCCCCACCCCCACCCCAACAGCAGAAAGCCTGATGTCAGTGCGGGGCCATGGGAGGAACTGGGGCCAACAGTTGGTAATTAGAGCAGCTTAAGATAAATTTGTGAGCAGAGCAGTGGGCTTGGGAGAGTGGGGGTGTCATCTCCCCTCCTGAGTTTGAAAATAAAATGTTTCCCCTCATCTTCAAAGTCCATCAGGAATTTGTGTCACTTCTATCTCCACCTCTAGCGCTCATTCTAGCTTTCCCAGTTTCCTCTCCTTTTATTCTTGGTCCTTAATCATCACTGACCAAGCACATGCAGCCATCACGTCCACTCCCCTGCTTTTGTGTGTGGCGTTGTACCCACCTCTTCTCTCTACCAATCCATAAGGGTGCAACTCAAGAAATCGTTCATTAGACTTAGTTTATAGCTTGATTCATCTCATGATTCACTATTCAGCAGTTTTATCCCCCTCACTGCTTGATTTAATGACTCTGCTTTGTTCTCTTTCTTAGGCTACACATATCTTGATAAACCTGTTAATCAGCAGTGCACTCAACTGAAAAGAGCAATTTCTCAAATCTCAGGTGCCTGGATGCCGGGATCCATGTTGCAACTCCTGGGCAGTTTTTGCTGATGAAGCATAAAGCACTCTGGCCATGGCTGCTGAGTCTGAGATAATATTATCTTGAGGCAGAGCAGGCCCTGGGAAGTGATTTCTCAACTGTCAGCTCTCAAACCTGCCTGACTGACCCCGACTTCTCTTTGTTCTTCCCCCAACCTGCCTGCCTCTAAAACCTCTCGATTATCCTTGACTCGGGGAAAGTGGTTTTCCGGGACAGTAGTCTGCCATTTTCCCTGGCTGCTGGCATCTAGAATAAAGAAAACAACTTTTCTCATTACCAACTCTTGTCTTTCAAATTTTGGGGTTTCATGCAACAAGCGGCCGAACCCGAGTTTGGTAACGAATCCATGTTCTCTTTCCCCAAGATTTTGCTCAAAATTCCTTCTTCCAATGTCTTCATGGATGAACTCCACCTCTCTGTGCAGAAACCCCTTTTTTCTCACTTTTTAAGTTGCCTCATTTAGTGTGAACTTGTATAAATGTCTCATTGGGGCCCCCTTGCAAACGTCTTTATGTGACTGTATTATTATTATTTTTTTTAAACTACAATTTGGCTCCTGGAGTTTGGGGACCAAGTCTCCTTGGCCCTTGGCTTGTTCTCACAGGCACCAGCAGAGATTGTCCTCACAAAGGAGGATAGCCAATTGCCTGGGATAACACACAAAAGAGGAGACCTTCATTAAGGGAGATGGTTTTAGTTATGCGCTGTTCAGGGGCAGAAAGAATGGATTTGCTAATTTCTCATCAACCTCCCCTCCCCACCCCAGCCCAAAGCATGGCCCCCTGAGCCTTCCCCATTACATACCTTCCTTTGTTGTTCTCTGAAGAAATCAGATTGAAAGGCCTATGCCTGTCAGCTGGCATGGCGCCCTGCATTGTGCTTCTGTCACACAAGTAGTGAAGTGCAGGGAGAGGGTTGGAGAGAGAGAGAGAGAGAGAGAGAGAGAGAGAGAGAGACCCACTGACTGACAGCTCTCTGAGCAGTAGGTGCTCATCTTTAGATGGGTTCTGGGGGATGTCAGGAGCTGTAGAAGCTGCCACACCCTTTCACTGCCCAACCTGTCTCCAAGGTAAGCAGGACTCTCCTACCTCAGAGGAATTCCTATACATTAAGGACTTACTCAGCATCCTCTCTTAGCATGAACAAGTGGCTGGGACAGGGGACTCAGGCTCTAGTCTTATGCCATGTAGAATAAGAATTGGCTGCAAAGGCACCACCAGCTGAATGCAGGCCCTGTGACAAGAGTGCTTACAAGAGTCCTGTCCTTTTGGGGGCCCATTGGAGGGCTTTGGTGGTGTATCTTCATGATGCTTTTTCAGAGAGCCAGCCCAAACTGAGTTTATCAGAGATCGAGTTACATAAGTGGTTGTAATGGGAAAAAATGATTGGGCCATTTCTTAATGATGGTGCTGTACAACCAAAGGTGCCAGACCCATATTTCCTTCCGCAGCATGGGGTGGAGGGGTGCTGCCCTGTGTCAGCCACACTGTCTTCTGTCTCCTTAGGCAAAGAAATAGCACCTGTTTATTCTGTTAAGGGGGCACCATTTTAAGAAAAAATATTTAAACTTTCTAAATAAGACAAAAACGTGGGCAACATGTGCTTTTGTGGATGGAAATGGGGCCACATATTAAATCCTGACAAGCTCAGGAGACTGAAAATAACCACATAAGATGGCATGAGCATAAAAAAATTTCATGACTAAGTGGGCCATGGAGGGAAGTTACATGTTTAGTTTAAAAGTTAATCTGTGAATCACATGAAAGTTAATCTGTTAATCACATGAAAGTTAATCTGTGCCTTTAAGTGGGCCTGTCTTTTGTCTTTTTGCACCTAAGATGACATCTTTGGAATGTCAGTAATCCTTTATCAGGACCAGAGCTGGAAACTGCAAAATTCCTCATTATTATGCTTATCTCCTGGTTACCATCTCTATGTGCTATAAAAAGCGAACTGTTAACTAGCCTGCAGCTGCCTATATAAAAGAAGTACCTGTCTCTCCAATTTATTTTTATCCAATCCCAGAGATTTCCCCATCTGTCTATCAGGTCCCACCTCTTTAATCTACCACCAATGGTTTTCATGTAACCTTCTGCCTTTGATTTTATGTATAAAATAAACTGCAAACTTTCATTTCATGGAGCATTTTCTCAATCCATTGAGATTTTGCTTCCTGGCAATTGCTGTCAGTTTTGCTCAAATAAACTCTTATTAGTTTTCTCTTAGGTTGGATGTTTTTCATTGACATTTTCAATGCCATGTGGGAGCCCTGGCACAACCAAGGATTATTTCTCCACTGGAGTGGACTTTTTTGAGCACTGTTGACTGTTACTTGAAGGTCCCAGGCTAAGTGCACTAACTGTAGATTTTTGTCCAGTAGAGTTGCAAATAATTTCTGTCTAATAGAAAAAAATAGTTCCAAGGGCATAGTTTGTTGCCCTGTGGAACATTAACCACTTTTGTATTTACACCGGAAATCTTATCCCAACATTCCTATAGTAAGCTGCCTCTAAATATCCAACTCCTCCAATGATCCTTGAGCCAGTCTTTATCATATTACTGAGTCCCTCATAAATTAATACCATACTACTGGGTCATAAATTAATGAGTTGAATGAAATCTTTGACATTTGTTCATTTTACATTTGAATGATTTATGTTGTAATTAAAAAAAAATTATACTTTGACAAATCATTAGCCTAGAAACAGCTTTGCTTGAAAGGGCCCTGATCTTGGCCCTAAATGAGCTGTACCTGACAGGACCCGGCAGGCTGGCCCCACCAGCACTGTGTGCTTGTCACTGACTTGACGAGCCCCAGTCCATCCCTGATGGAGCCAGAATAAAATGGGATCATGGGGGAAATGTTGCCAGAAAAATCGAGCTTTGAACAGAGAAATTAAAAAAGATTGGGCTTCTTCCTTCTCCCAAAGGACCTTCTTCTTTCTCTAGAGGGTCTCTGTAGGAGAACCTCTGTCTTCCTCTTTGTTCTTTCAGGATTAGGTATCTACATGTCTAAGGAAGATTGACAGCATCACTAGGCCTAGGATCTGGTTAGGATGCAAGTCCCCAGCTAAAACTGAGCAGGTATGTCCCCTTCACAAGGCCCAAGAGTCAAATGGTAACCCCTTCCCAAGTCTGAGACTAAGGATCAAGCTATTTTGAGTAACTGCCTGAGATAAAAACAAAAGGGGAACATCCTTCACAGTTCGCCTCTGGTGATGACTGAAATATTTGTCCACTATTGGGTTGGTAGTGGTAATGGTGGCAGGGCTGCTGGCAGGTGGGGAAGCCTGCAGTGGATGTGGGTGGCCCACCAAGGCCCCTTCCTCTGCACGTGGGCCGTGGTCCTCAACAGCCACAGCTGGGACAACACACCAACTCCTGCACAGACCCCAGGAGGGAAAATGGAGGCAGGAGGAAGAGACTAAAAGCAGAGGTAATGATGTAGGTGATGTTGGATCTGCCGGCAGTTTCTGGGTGTGGGCCGGGATCGTGTCTCGTGAAGCCGAAGAATGGAAACACAGACCAGGAGAGGCAAAGAGTTTTAAAAAGAGGATAGTTTATTAGAGGAAGGAGAAGAGGTTGCAGCTCCTGAGCGGGAGGGTGTCCCGAATGGGGGTGTCCCGTGACTGAGGCAAAAGCTCTTACTTTTTTTTTTTTTTAAATTAAATTTATTGGGGTAACAATTGTTATTAAAATTACATAGATTTCAGGTGTACTTTTATACCTTCCCTTGTCTGTTTGGGGAAGGAGAGCTGTTTGAAGAAGGGAACTGGAACCTTCTAATGGAATTCGTCTACCAGCTTTGTTCTGCTCGCCCATCCTGAAGGAATTAGCAAAGTAACCCACTCTTTATCTATCAGATCTGCTCCATTTGTCAGGCCAAAAGGAATTTTATGATTAATCTCAAGGCCTTGTTACATTATGTCCTGGAGTGAAGGAGTGATTTCAAAACCTGAAATTTTAGGATGTGACTGTCTTTGTTTATTCCACCAGGGACTTCCCTGTCTACCTAGGGGCATGCTAACTCTCCTGTATCAGTAAGGCCTGTAAAAATGTATTCCGATGGTGTCTATTTAGGTTCTCTACCTAAGTAGACAGACAAGTCAATTTTGGTCATTTATAGTTTCCTGGAAAATTATTCATCTATATTTTCATATTTATTAGTTTAAACTACATATGATAATCCCAAAATTTTTAAACCTTGTATCTGTTGTTATATTCCTTTCATTGTTTCTGATATTATTTATGTTTTTCTCCTTTTCTTCTTCCTTTTCTTCCTTTTTTCTTTTGAAGTTTTTTTTAAAAACTAGATTATTTTATTGACCTTCTGAGAGAAAAAGCTATTGTTTTTATTTAATGTGTCTACCTAGTTTCTCATTTCTTTGATATCTGTTTATCTTTTAGTGCTATCTTTTTTGGGGGTCATTTCATTTCCCTTGTTTCGACATTTTGATTTATATGCCTGTGACCTCATTTATTTTGTATCTCTCTAGCTTTCTAATTAGTACATATATAGTCTAATCCATAGGCCACATTATATATATATATATATATATATATATATAATATATATATATAAAATTTCCAAGTGGTCTGTAATTATAGTATCATTTTTCTCTTTGGTAAAAGAGTTATTTAGAAGAATACTTTTCTGTTTGTTTGTCCTTTGTTTGCAAACTTTCTCTATGATCTTGTTTTAGATGTAGCTCTAAATAAATTACTCTATTGTGCCTGGGGAGGAGGCCCTGTTGAGAGCATCTCTGACAATAGGAGTTCCCACCACTCAACCTTAAAAGAAATTACTCTAAATAAGTCACTATATATAAAGCATTTAGAGGGCAGCTCAGTGGTTAGAATGCAGTGCTCATAATACCAGGGTCCCAGATTCGGTTCCCACATGGGCCAGTGAGAAACAACGACTTGAGCTTGGAGCTGAGCCGTCGGTGGGCGGCAGGTTGGCTCAATGGTTGGAGCACAGCGCTCATGGTGCTGGGGTCACCGTTTGATTCCCACATGGGCCAGTGAGCTGCGCCCTCCACAACTATATTGAAAACAAAGACTTGACATGGAGCTGATGGGTCCTGCAAAAACGCACTGTTCCCCAATCAATATTCCCCAATTAAAAAAAAAAAAAAGCATTTATAACAGTGTCTGGCATATAGTTAATATATGTTTCCTACTTTTATCTTTCTTATGATCTATTATCAGCATAAGATTCTTTTCTGCCATAAGATACAGTCTCTGTCTTTTCATAGGATAATTTAATTTGTCACAGTTTTGAAACTACTGATTTGCTTTGACTTATTTTGTCCTCTTTTGTTCCTATCAAACCTGTTTTCTTCCTGACCAGGTACCTCATTTGGTTTTTTATCTTTGTGCCCCTCTAGTGGCTTGAAAAGTCTGTAACCCGTTTCTATGTGTAATTACCCTTAAAAATTTATAAACCTGCATGTTTTTCACCTCAGTGTCTGAAAGTGCTGATCACTTCTGAATGAGACAAAATATTGAGCATGATTTTACTTCTCTTCCTTTCGACTCTCTCCACCAAACTCCCAGGTTTTGAAATCATCTGGAAGTTTTATTTCAGATGCTTTAACATGAACTTGTTCTTCTATTTTAGGAACTATTTTCTAGAAATTGCACAAAAAATCATGGGTATAGTCGCCGCAGTTACAGCACCGATGACACTTTTGGCAGCTTTGTTGCTCACCACTGTTTCTTGTGTCACATGTCTCCACTTTATCTTTTCTTGGGTTTGTTTTGCTTGAAACATCCTCCAGTATTTTATTTCCATAAATATCCTTTGGTAGTATAATTTCTCTGATTCTCTTCATTTCTGGAGATTTTCTTTTACTTTCTTAGTCGAAAGACGATTATCAAAAAACGTGGATGTGACCAGGGAGGAAATGAGATGGTAATCAACTCACATGGGAAGAGTGGTAGGAGGTGGTGGGTGGTCTAGATGAGTTAATCCTCATGCCTCAGAACAGAGGGTCAATAGACAAGAAGTGGTGATATAAACACATAACTAAGGAAGTAACTACGCAAAAACCAAAACCTAAAGCCACAAAGTTCTCAACTCTGATACACGACTGGGATGGCTAGGTGAAACCGACAGTCAACAGCAAACATGCTTAGATCACAGAGGCTAGAGATATATGTATAGGCTTTTGTGGGGGCAGAGCCCCAGAAAGTAGTTTACAGGCTCTCGGCCTCACGTGGAGGAGTGCTGGCTCGGGTAGTAGATGGCCGTCAGCTGTGGCTGATTGGCCGTCAGCTGTAGCCAGTTAGCCAATTAGCCGCCAATATAACTGCTGCGGCTACGAAGGAGAGCCGAGGAGAGTGGAGGAGAGTGAAAGAGAGTCGTTGGTGGGTTGCAGACAAAACGGACAGCAGGTCGCACGTCCAGTGAACCCAGCCTCCAGTGAGACCGTAGTGGTATGACTCCCCTACCTATGGCTCCGTGGGTGTTCCTTTTTGGCCTCACCATATCCTGCGTTCTTGTATGGGGAGCGGGAGCAGAGACCCCGCAGGCTTCCCCGCACGACAAATGGCGCAGCGAGCAGGGTATGGCGCCGGCCAAGGCTCTCCGAGGGATGGTAGAGCAGTTTGTGCGTGTGAAAACGCAGTCTCAGGAAGCCCATGAGGAGCCGCGCCAGAGAGGGGGAGCACAGTCTGCCTGGGAGAGACGTGACCCCTCGGTGAATTGGTGGTCCTCTCGAGCCTCCGGATGGCATGCCGCCCTGTTGGCCATAGCAGGCATTACCGGCTTTTTGGTGGGCTGCTGCTGTAGGCTCCGAGGGCTGTGGACATCTTACATCGAGGCCTCCACCCACTCAGACACCTGGCACGGTGAGCAAGATTCCGACCAGGTAGGAATGGCGTCTGACTCTGGGCAGGAGGATGTATGGCCCCCACACAGTGTGTGGTGTCCGGTGGCCACTGTTCTCAGGGGTTGGACCCCCAAGGAGGGGTGGGAGGACATGGACGGCTCTCCGGCCAGCGTGGAGAGGGCCCTGCAGGCTCTGGCTGAGCAGTTGCCAGAGGAGGAGAAGGCTACAGCCGGCCGTGTGGGCTGGATGTTCCTCAAGGCCTTGAGTCTCAACACGGAAAATGTGCTTAATGAAGTGGCCCGGGTGCCTGACCAGGTGTCCCGGTTGGAAGCGCTGGAAGCCCGGGTCCGCCTGTTAGAACAGGGGCCCCAAGGTGGAGACTCTGAGGCAGAGGCGGAGGAAGCAAGTGGAGACAATGTAGCTCCCAACCCCCAAGCCCGGCCAATCTTGAAGCAAAGGGTAAAACGTGAGCAACCTTTGGGCCCCGGGGGCGTTGCTGCCGGCAACCCAGCTGTGACTGAGTTCACTACCTACACCCCATACACTCCCACTGAGTTGCAGGAGCTGGGGAGGCGGTACAGACAGCGCCCTGGAGAGCCAGTCTCGGCTTGGCTATTACGTTTATGGGATGAGGGAGCAGACAGCATTCTCTGCTCCCCAGGCGAGATGGAAAAGCTAGCCTTCATGACAGTGCATCCATCCCTGCGACAAAGGTTACAAAACTGCCATAGGTTGGCCAACAACCAGGGCAACCATTCTCTAATGGCGTGGCTCACGGCTGCGGTACGCACAGTATGGGAACAGGCTGGCGAGCTGCCAGACACTGTGAGTCAATGGCAGTCATATACAGAACTTATGCAAATAATCCGTGAAATGGGTATGAGACATGCTATTTTTAACCTCAACATGCAGGGCCCAGATGACGAGCTTTTTACTGCCAGCATGAGAGATCTGGTTTTGGACACTGCACCTGTGAGAGCTTTTGGATCCTTGGTTGCTATTCTTACACCGTATGTAGGGCGACGGATCCATGAAGTTACAACTGCCATGGCCACCCTAGGGGATGTTGAAAGCCGGAGGCGAAGGAAGTTAAGACAGGAGGTCCGCACAGTTGAGACCTGGAAGCCCAAACCAAAGGTAAAGGGGCGAGGTCGCGGGCCTCAGAGAGTAACACGCGCACAGATGTGGCGTGATCTCGTGGCAGCAGGGGTCGATAGGAAGAAAATAGACCAGCAACCCAACGCACTCCTGCTTGAACTTTGGAAACAGTTGCGTCCGGAACAACAATTCCGGAGAAGCATAAAGGAGGAGTCTGGGAAAGCGCGACCCGTGTCCCTCCAGGACTTCATGCAGCCGCTTGAGGCCGACTCCTTTCAGCTTGATTAGGGGTGGGGCCAAGGTACCCGGTCAGAGGGGACGAGCAGGGACCGGAGGCCCCACGTGGAACTGTCCATACATTGGTCCCCTTCGAATGTACAGAGGGTTTTGGCTCTAGTTGACACTGGTGCTGACTGCAGTCTCGTTTATGGGAACCCAGAACTGTTCCCCGGACCAGCAGTCTGCATTGATGGCTACAGGGGAAAAACTGTGACTGTGAAAGCCGTTTCCTTACCACTGGGTATAGGAAGGCTCCCTCCTCGTACCTACAAGGTTTATGTCTCCCCCGTTCCGGAGTATATTTTAGGGGTGGACGTGCTACATGGCCTCAGCTTACAGACGTCGGTAGGAGAGTTCTGTCTCCGGATCCGGGTGGTGAAAGCGGTGACACGCGGGCATGCTCACCACCCTCCTCAAGTGTTGCCACAGCCTTGGCGCGTGGTTCCAGTGCGACAGTACCACCTGCCAGGAGGACAGGAGGAGATTGGTCGTATAATATTGGAATTGGAGAAGGCACATATTGTGAGGCCAACGCACAGTCCTTTTAACTCCCCAGTATGGCCTGTCAAGAAGCCAGATGGGACCTGGCGAATGACTGTGGACTATAGGGAGTTAAATAAGGTGACGCCACCCTTGCACGCTGCAGTGCCTTCAATTCATGATTTAATGGATCGTCTGACTGTCCGCCTGGGGACATATCACTATGTAGTGGACTTGGCCAATGCTTTTTTCTCCATTGACATTGCACCCGAGTGTCAAGAGCAGTTTGCTTTTACGTGGGATGGGCGGCAGTGGACTTTTCAAGTCCTTCCGCAAGGATACTTGCACAGCCCCACTATCTGCCACGGGCTTGTGGCCCAGGATTTGGCACAGTGGGATCACCCATCCTCTGTGGCCTTGTTTCATTATGTTGATGACATTCTGTTAACCTCAGATTCTCTTTCTGATTTAGAGCAAGCAGCTCCCTCTCTTCTCCGCCACCTGAAGTCACGTGGCTGGGCGGTGAATGAGGAAAAGGTCCAAGGCCCTGGCTTATCCGTCAAGTTTTTGGGTGTTGTGTGGTCGGGTAAGACAAAGGTTATACCTGAGGCAATCATTGACAAAATACAAGCCTTTCCCCGGCCGACCAAGGTCTCCCAACTGCAGACGTATTTGGGTCTGCTAGGATATTGGCGGGCGTTTGTACCCCATTTAGCACAAATGGCAAGGCCCTTGTACAATATGATAAAAAAGGGGGCCTCATGGGATTGGACAGAGGCTATAGAGCAAGCCTTCATTGCCACAAAACGGGCAGTGCAGCAGGCACAGGCCCTGCAAGTAGTGGACCCAGGCCGCCCATTTGAACTTGATGTTCACGTAACCCAAGAGGGGTACAGATGGGGCCTCTGGCAACGGCAGGAGCGTCTCCGGTTGCCAGTGGGATTTTGGTCCCAATTATGGAAAGGAGCGGAGGTCCGCTACTCTCTAATAGAGAAACAGCTGGCTGCTGTGTATGCAGCCCTAGTGGCCACAGAAGCCATCACAGGAACGGCACGCGTGTTGGTTCGAACAACCTATCCTGTCCAGGGGTGGGTCCGTACATGGACCCAGGGACCCAAAACGGGGGTGGCACAGACCACCACCCTCGCCAAGTGGGGTGCCTACTTGGAGCAACGTAGCACCCTTAGTTCAAGCCCTTTGAGCGCAGAGCTACAACAGGTCCTGGGGCCTGTGGAGCTTGTAGCCCAGGCTGAGCCAAGCGCTCTGCCTAGTGGGAGGACTTGGAGCCCTCGCCCTACAAAGAAGGACAGTCCCCAGTACCTGAGGATGCCTGGTTTACCGATGGTTCTAGCAGAGGGGCTGCAGCTGTTTGGACGGCTATTGGTGTGCAGCCCAAAACAGACACCATTTGGTTTGATACTGGGACGGGCCAGAGTAGCCAGTGGGCTGAATTACGGGCTGTGTGGATGGTGATCAGCCACGAGCCTGGGCCCCTAGTTATTTGCACTGACAGCTACGCGGTGTTCCGGGGCCTAACGCTGTGGCTGCCTACATGGAAACACCAAAACTGGTTGGTGGGACACTGTCCACTGTGGGGTCAAGCCATGTGGCAGGACCTCTGGGACCTAGGGCAGAAAAAGGAGGTGACCTTAATGCATGTCACAGGTCACTCCCCCTTAGTGTCCCCAGGTAATGATGAAGCAGACGCCCTAGCACGGGTATGATGGTTAGAGCGGGCTCCTGCCACTGATGTGGCCCATTGGCTGCATAGGAAATTACAGCACGCTGAAAGCCGAACCATGTGGCAGGTGAGCAGACGCTGGGGCCTGCCTTTGAAATGGCAGGAGATAGCAGATGCCTGCTATGACTGTGCCGTCTGTGCCCAGGACAGCCCCCAAAGGCAGAGGCTCCCCTGGGAGACACAGCAGATTACACGAGGGAGGGTGCCCCTCACTCGCTGGCAAGTGGATTACATTGGACCCCTGCCTAAGGCCCGCAATGCGATATATGCATTTACAGCATTGGACACTGCTACGGGGTTGATGTTTGCTTGGCCCTGTCCGGCTGCGGATCAGCGGCATACAGTGGTCGCCCTTACACGGCTGTGCGCCCTCTATGGGCGCCCCCAAGTCATTGAAAGTGACAGGGGTACCCATTTTACGGGGCAAGAAGTGCAGCGCTGGGCTGCCAGGATGGACGTGCAATGGTTGTTTCACACCCCATACAATCCGCAAGCAGCTGGCATGATTGAACGTTATAATGGTCTTTTGAAGCAAGGTCTCTGGGTGTCAAAACACCCTCCCATGATGCGTGACTGGGCCTCGCGTCTATGGGATGTCCTGAGAGTCCTGAATGAGAGACCACGGAAGGGAGGGCCCGCGCCAGTAGAAGCTCTGCTACATCGAATGGCTGCTCCCATTCAATTACAAGTTACCACCAGTGAGACTCTGTTAAAGCCAGGCTACTGCAGAAATGGGAACATTTTGCTGCCAGCACCCACATGCTTGAAAGCAGGGAAACGGCAGCAATGGACTTGGCCCTGGCAGGTCAAAAGCCCCCACTGTCGGTGGTTGGGTCTGATAGCCCCATGGGGGGCCGTTTTGACTCATGATTTGCAAGTGACGCCAGGGGTGGTGGCTGAGTGGCCACCTCAAGTGACTGTAGTATACAGAGTTCCTGATACCGGGATGATTTTGCGAGGAAACTATGTGCTCTCACTATGGCCTATTATGGGGTCCCCTGTTCTGTTACATGTTGAAACTATGCAAGGGACCCCAAGCACTGCCATAAAGGTTTGGTACCACAAACCAGGAAAGGTGCCAGTGGCAGCAACCTTCCTTTCCCAGGACAAGAAGCTGGCATGTATCCTCCCAGATGGAAGGGATTTGCCATTGTTGGTTCCTAAGACTACCGTTTCTTTTCGTCCATAGGTGTCAGTAGGCTAATATGACACAGGGACCCTCGCGGAAGACGCTTGTCGCGTAGATTGTGAGGCGAGAACCTGTAGGGGTGGAGTGTGGGGGCAGAGCCCCAGAAAGTAGTTTACAGGCTCTCGGCCTCACGTGGAGGAGTGCTGGCTCGGGTAGTAGATGGCCGTCAGCTGTGGCTGATTGGCCGTCAGCTGTAGCCAGTTAGCCAATTAGCCGCCAATATAACTGCTGCGGCTACGGAGGAGAGTAGAGGAGAGTGGAGGAGAGTGAAAGAGAGCCGCCGGTGGGTTGCAGACAAAACGGACAGCAGGTCACACGTCCAGTGAACCCAGCCTCCAGTGAGACCGTAGTGGTATGACTCCCCTACCTATGGCTCCGTGGGAGTTCCTTTTTGGCCTCACCATATCCTGCGTTCTTGTATGGGGAGCGGGAGCAGAGACCCCGCAGGCTTCCCCGCACGACAGCTTTAATTAAATGTTTCAATTGCTTTGGTTATCACAGAGCTTAAAATCAAAGATGAAGAAATAATGTTAGTTATGTCCTAGAGTCTTGCCTGTACGAGTAAAGCAAGTTCCAGGAAAAATGTTTAAAAGTACACCCTGCTTGGGATAATAGAAAAATGTGACTAGTGAAGCTCAAAACAGTAAGTGTTGAAGGAGTAATGGTCACAAGATAAGTAGCTTCTGCTTTCACACACCAAGGTGATGATACTGACACATTGTTATGATGTTTGCAGCTCCTGAGTTGTAAAGTGGTAGGACCACCCCACCGCAATTTCAATCTTGCTGAAGCCAGAAGTGCAGGATTGAAATAACTGAGCAGAAGATGAAAATTAACTGCTTACCTAATCACTGAGCAATCAACAAAGGCCCACCACCCTAAACCCTTACACGTGATTTTCGCTCTATAAAAACTCTGGCGTGTAAGCCATGGGGAAGTTAGGTTTTGAGCAGCAGCTTGCAGTTCTCCTGGGTGGCACCAGCTGTCTTTCTTCACTGCAAAGCCTGATGTCAATTCTCATTGACTCAGGACACACGGGTGGGCCCGAGCTCTCACTTGGTTCACATTACACAGGGAAGAAATGAAGAAGGGTGGGAGATTCGAGGACTGTTGCTTTTTACTATAATGTTTTCTGTCCAATTTCATTCTTTAAATATGAGCCTGCATTACTTTGATAAGAATACGTTTTATATTTTTATTTATTTTTAAAAATTTTTATTGGGGAATATTGGGGAACAGTGTGTTTTTCTAGGACCCATCAGCTCCAAGTCAAGTCGTTGTTTTCCAGGTCTAGTTGTGGAGGTCACTGTTCAGCTCAGTCACCGATTTCAATCTAGTTGCGGGGGGCACAGCGCACCATCCCATGTGGGAATGGAACAGGCAATCTCGTTGCTAAGAGAACCGAGCTCTAACCAACTGAGCTAACCGGCTGCCCCAAGAATATGTGTTGTTGTTTTTTTTTAAATGCAAAGGGGCTTCTTAGTTCTGACCTTAGTTCACATCTTAGATCTGAGATGTGAAGTCAGGTTTTATGTGAGTAACTCAGCTGTTTTTTATTTTTTTCCATACAAAGAGAGATTAAACCATACAGGAGCTCACAGAATCACTCATTCTCTTTCTCTGTCTCACACACACACACACACACACACACACACACACCCCTCTATGTGGGGATGCGTGCATGTGTACAGATGTGTAGTCAGGCCCCTCCCTGGTTGCCTTCCAGGAGCTAAGTTTCTGCCCTCTCCTTCCTCATTGACCTCTGTGCTGACCATTTTGTTTCTAGAAAACAACCCCTCCACCCAGCCTACCCACCCCCATTTCTTAAGACTGATTTCTGCTAGTTCTTGGACTTGTACTTCTTACTCCCTTAGGGACAGAAAGGGAACAAGACATCACCTAGGCCACTCACCAAGTGCCCCCTGGCCCCCAGACTCAGTCCATCTTCCCCAACCCACTCTGCTTCCTCTCCTTGAGGCTCCTCAGGAGATATGCCTCTCTCCCAGGGACACTGGGTGGGTCTAACTCCTGACTCAGGCCCTTCAGCACTGCTCCTCTCTGCTGTCCTAAGGTGGGGAAGCTCAGAAGCTGCCCCAGGACACAGGGTCCCCAGAGCCTCCAGTAGCCTAGGTCTGCAATAGTTGGACCCTGACGCCATCCTGGGCCCAGGTACCAGCCACTGGGGCCTCCAGTGCTGTCTACGGCCACTTGGGTTTGTTTTGGTCATCTTTGTTATGAAAACATGTAGTTGGAAGTTTTTTGGGGGTGATGTTCATTATATTTGCACTCATTGCTTCTAATTCAACTACTCCACATGACATTAAAATGAACTCTATTTTACTTATTCATACAAAGTTCCTTGTTTATAATTTTAATCCTCATTTACTTTAGATGATGCAGTGGATGGCATCCTGCAGCTTAGAGGAGCTGAAGATAATCGTTCTGATATTCAGAACTACAGGCAATTTTCAGTCTTCTGTTTCATTTTCTGATGTGGCCTAACAATGAGTTATCTTTGAAATTCTGTTTAACATTTCCTTGTTTCAATTGCCATACATAATTCACTGTAGCCCAACTCAATCACTTCTCATTAAACTTTTTACTTTGAAATAACGGTAGACTCATAAGAAGTTGCAAAAATTGTATGCAATCCTGTGTACCCCTCACCCAGCTTGTCCAATGGTGACATCTTGCATAACTACCGACCAATATCAAGACTGGGAAACTGACATTGGTATAGTACTATTTACTACACTATACGCCTAATTCATATTTAACCATTTTCACACTGTGATTTTATGTGTAGTTTTAGATGTTTAGATTCACACACCATCACCGTAATCAAGATATGTTCCATCACCATAAAAGAATTCCCGCATGCTGCCCCAGTAGAGTCATCCCTGCCTACCCTTTCCGGAAACCTGGTGACTACTCTTTGGCTCCTCTGTTCTCCATCTCCATAATTTTGTCATTTTGAGAATACTATAAAAAATGGAATCATGCAGTATGAAACCTTTTGGGATTGACTTTTCTCACTTACTAGAATGCCCTTAAAATCTACCCACAGTGTTGTGTACATCATCTGGTTTGCTAATGTGGTGAATTATTCTGGTTGTTTGGTTATTAAGCCAACCCTGCAATCCAGGGGTAAACTGCACATGGTAATGATGTATTGTCCTTGAATATATTGTTAGATTCAATTTGCTAAAACTATATTTAGAAATTTTGCATCTTTGTTTAGAGGGATATGGATCTGTACATTTTTTTGTTTTTTGTTGTTTTCCTAACTTGTAATATTCTCATCAAATTTTGGTATCAGGGTGATTCTGGACTTATATAATAGATTCTACTGCATTTCCTCCTCTTTAATTCTTTGGCTCAGACACAGTAGAGCTCAATGAATACTCCATGAGTAATTTGGGGTGGAGAAATGAATTAACATGGGATATATAGTTTGGCTGGGAAAAAAAGCATGCTATAAAGAACACATCAGGGGCTGGCGCAGTGGCTCAGGTGGTTGGAGTACTGTGTGCCTAATGACAAAGGCCGCTGGTTCGATTCCCATATGGGACAGTGAGCTGCACCATCTACCGCTAAGATTGTGAACAGCAGCTCTCCCTGGAGCTGGGCTGCGGTGAGCAGCCGGAGGTTGGCGTGAGCTGCAGTTTGCTGTCATGGGCTGCTGTGTGCTGCTGTGGGCTACTATGTGCTGCTGTGAGTGGCCGACAGCCAGCGTGAGTGGCCAGCAGCTGGCGAGAGCCGCTGTGAGTGGCCGACCAATGACTGGCGACCAACTGCCTGGGGGGTAGGGGGGAAGCACAAGACTCCTAATACCAGCATGGGCCAGGGAGCTGTGTCCTACACAACTAGACTGAGAAACAACCTAGCCTTGAACTGGGGTTGGGGGCAAATGAAAGGTGGGGAAGGAAGAACACATCGTCCGCTGATGCCAGACCACCAACAAGAGGCAGCATGATTCACATTCACTGTCTCTGGTCTTCATTTGACCCTGGGGTGGGAATTCCTGTCCCTCTTTTACAGATGAGGAGCCTGAGACCTTGTTACTTGTCAAAGGTTCTGTGGGGACAGAGCCCCAGAGAGTAGTTTACAGGCTCTCGGCCTCACGTGGAGGAGTGCTGGCTCGGGTGGTGGATGGCTGTCGGCTGTGGCTGGTTGGCCATCGGCTGTGGCTGGTTAGCCGATTGGCTGCTGGTACAACTGCTGTGGTTACGGAGGAGAGCCGAGGACTGCTGAGGATTGCCGAGTAGCCGAGCAGAGCCGAGCAGAGCCGAGGAGAGTGGAAGAGGAGAGCCGAGGAGAGCAGAAGAGAGGAGAGGAACAGAGTCGAGAGAGTGGAGGAGAGTCGTCGGTCAGTTGGCGGAAAGGCGGACGGCAGGTCACGCGTCCAGTGGGACCGGCCTCCAGTGAGACCATAGTGGTATGACTCCCCTACCTATGGCTCTGTGGGTGTTCCTTTTTGGCCTCACCATATCCTGCGTTCTTGTGTGGGGAGCGGGAGCAGAGACCCCGCAGGCTGCCGTGCACAACAAATGGCGCAGCAAGCAGGGTCTCCTGCACGACAGGTCCTTTGGCTGCAGAGTTGGTACAAACCAAATGCACCATCAGCCTTCTTCCCTCCTCACCTCAGGACAGCCATGACCCCTGGCCCCACAAGGATGGGCCATCCCTCCTCATCTGGAAGCCATGCTGCTGTCTGCTGCAGGGCTCTGGGGCCTGAGAGGAAGCTCAGTGTCCTGAGGGAGAGTGTGAGGTGTGATTCCCTCTGGGCACCACCCTGGACAGAAAGGGTGTGGTCACCTGTGGGGACAGCTCCAGATTGTCTGTGTCAGAAGGTGCTTCTTTCTCTGATCCTGGGGACACTGGGCAGATCACTATGGGAGTCACATTTTTCTCATCGTTCACATAATGCTGGATGTAGGGCCTCAATAACCCTTCAAACTGATGTGTCAGGGTGTCAATGAGGGACTGATCATTTACATTGAAGAAGGAAATGGCCCCGCCCTCGTAGTCTAGAAAGACCCCAACTCGTGTAGGCGGTGTTCTTGGAGAGAGGATGATTCTACGGGTTTTGAATGTGCGATACTGATGTTCTCTGTCCAGTCCAAACACCCAGTACCCATTGTTAGGAGACAGAGTCACATATGCCTCCTTCCTGTCCACATCGTCCCGGCACACTCCCACACACCACATTTCATTGTGTCCCACATCCACCTCCCAGTAATGTTTTCCTGCCTGGAATCCCTGAGAAGCCACCACACACTTCCTTGCAAATCTCTTATTCGAGCAGGTCACCTCCTGGTGAATATTCCTATAGCACACAGTTTTCAGATCAGAAATGTAGAGCTGGGGGTGAGCCGTCTCTGGGTCCAGAGTCACCTCCACTGGGGTGTCACAGGGAGAGAGAGCATGAGTTACTGAGGAGGGAACTGGGCTGGATGCAGAGGTCACCCCCTCTCACTGCAGACTGGCTCAGGGTGGGATCAGGTGAGGTCCCAGGGCCAGAGGCTCCATCAGACACAGCTCCCCGCCCTTCCCTCATCTCCGTGCCCAACTGTGAGGTCCTAGCTACTGTATATCACCTCAGCCCTACCATAGTACCTCCATGTGGGTCCACTGTTTGACTTTGTGAGACCTCGATTATCCCCTCTAATCTGCTCCCTGCCATTCTGAGTCCTGCCCAACTTCATATCCTTCCCCTCAGTCCATCCCCTTGGCCAGTCACTAGTGTCCTCAATTCCCTGGACCTTAGCCTCTGACCCCCTAACCTGGCTGACCCTGCCCCCTGTCCTCTCCCCTCCTAGTCCTGGGTCAAGAAATGAGTCTGGGGCAGCTGCCCCCCGGGGAGGATCCAGACCTCACAGATTTATAATCTATGGTCCAGTGTGTCTCATTGTTCCTGTTTCCTCTTGTTTGTCTCTGGTCGGCTCCCTCTCCCATGCCCACCCGTGGTTCTGTCCCACTGTCACCCCCTCAGGCATTGGTACCTGTGTGTTTCCGGACTTTTCTCAGTTCTGAAAACAAGCAGACAGAGCAGGAGGATGAGTGCTCTCATGGAGAGCAGGAGGCAGGGAGACAGGAGACCAGGGCGGGTAACCTTTGTGGGTGTCATGGGTCCACCAGAGATCTGCTGAAGGCCATGGGGTTCTCTACAAATGCACCTTCCCCAGCATCTGCAGACAGTTTCAGGGTCCCCACTACAAGCTTCCTCTCTGCCAAGACCCATGGCCTCAGTGTCTCAAGATTCATAAACTAGGGACTAGTCAGGAGAGATAATAGGGGTGGAGAGAATAGCTTCTCTCACCTGCCACTCCATGCTTCCTTCTCCAGTCTGAAAACCAAAAACACAGAAGAGGCTGAAATCACAGAACAGCAGCCCAGGGGGAGAATTGAGAGGAAAGCTCCACAACACTCTTACCCAGTTTCCTGGTCTTTCCATGACACAAAAAGCAGAATATTTTGTGCTGATATAAGTCTGGAATTCTTATCTCAAACTAAGAAACCAGGCAGGCGGTTGAGGGAGACTCCTACAGGCTCTTCTGCATTCTGGGTCCACACCCTCAGAGAGCTGATGAAATCTATGGTTCCTCTCCCCACAGAATGCACCAATAGGCAAAATGTGCAGACAATTTATAGGGTCTTTCAGGATCCAATGCCCATCCTAATCCCCCTAACAGTCTGAGGGTCAGTTCATTCATCAATGGATTGGGGGGTTTGAATGAGCTGCCCTCATTGGCCTGCCCATTCTTCCTGTCCAGTTTGGAGCTAAGACAACCCCCAGGTGGCTCAAACTGTGGAAAAGGAGGGACCTAGGAGAACTGTGGGGAAGGCTTAGAACATGAAAAGACACTTACCTAATTCTGCCCAGATTTTCCCTGAAACAGAAACAGAATATCCAATGGTGGACACAGCACTATGTAAGGTACAAACACAGCCCTGACTCATTGCTGAGCATAATGAGAGCTCTTTTAGAACTCTTTTTGTGACCCTACTCCCACACCCCCGTAGTGAGTGTCTTTATCTGCGGTAAAAGAAGAGATCAGGATCATTCATGCTGAAGGGAGGGGCTGACAATGGGGTCCTATGGTGGTGGAGATGGAGTTTATCAGGGAGAAGGGATGGTGAGACAGAAGAGAATCTGGAGTGAAGGTGGGATCACAGCACACATTCTCAAGGGGCAGTATCATCTCCAAGGAGGAAAAAACTAGTTCTTGGGGTAAAAACTCTTCTTGAAACTGAATATTATTTTATCTTGTTGTCTTCACTTCTATTTCTTTTGTTATGAAGTCTTTTCAAATACACTGGAGACTTGGTGATGTTAGAAATTTATATCAGCCCTGAAGGTAGTGAGAAATCATTCTTCCCCTAATTCTGGGCCCTTTGTGAAGAAGATGGGCCTGGTGGGGCTGGCATTCTTTAAGGGAGCCCCAGCCTGGAGTGGGGGCACCTTTGGCCCAGGTGATGGGTCCCTGGAACCTGGAGCTGGAATAACAGACCTGGGAGGTGTGTGGGAGCATCCCCAATCTCAGCCTTGCTGGATGCATGAATAAGCCACAGGCCCTTGCTTCTCTCTCACTTACCCTTTAATTTCCAGAGGGAAATTGTCAGACAAATGACACCAACACACAGGACAGAGAGGAATACTCCCAGTAAAATAGATAGCAGGCGCCAGGGTACAGGCTGGAAAAATGCCTCTGCAAAACAATTCCACAGACCCCTCAGTGACCATTCAACAGTCAAAACAGTTTGATTCTCATTTAAGGGATTATCTCATACCGCAAGATTGAAAAGGTATTTTTCTATCATTTCTTCTACATGTTTAAAGTGTTGTACTTCTTCATAATTCTTGCTCCATTCAGATCTTTGTATATAAAGTGAGGTAGAAGTTCAATTATATTTTCTTCTAAACAGATAACAACCATTATGGCATCATTTATTTGAATGGACTTTCCTTCACACACTATTGCATGCAATGTCACTTCTATTTTATATGTCTTCAAAAGAGTTTGTGAACATTTTATTAGACATATAAAACTTTATTAAAATACACTAAGAGAGACAGCACAAAAATGGTGGCAAGAGGAGTGCATCTTGAAATCTATCCTGGAAGTTACAACAAATTGAACAGCTATAATTCAACAAAAGATAACCTAAGCAAGCACATCTGAGAGATCCAAGCATCTAATCACCTAAAGGTAGGCAAATCAGTGGAGAGGGGGAGGAGGGAAGGGGGAAGTGCAGAAATGTGAGCCTTGGGTCACAGAGCTCACTGCAGTCTCAGGAGAGGGAAAACTTCAGGCTGCATGCACACTCCCTTGGCCCACAGTCCTGTCTGAGGAATGAGCATATAACATGGCTGAACCCAGCATTTGGGGCAGTGACCTCAGAGCAAAGACCAAATACAGAAGGGTGAGAACTGTGGTTTAAGCCCTCACTACCATGCATAAAACAGAAAACAAAGACATGAAGCCTGGCTGACTCCCCCACACCCTCCCAGAGCTCACCCCCCACTCCCTTGTTAGAAGCAGGCTCCAGAAGAAATGGTAGCAGTGTCAGATTAAAGAACAGAATATCTATAGCCCTAAGAACTGGAGAGACAGTCCCATAGGCAGACATACAGAGTGACTAACTCCAGTGATAGGGGAGGAACCATAGTGGTGAGACAGCTGTGGGCAGGAAGTTGCCATCGCTCAGAGCCACAAACAAATCAGATGCCTCTAGCAGCCCACCCCACCCGCACCTTTCTGGGCAGAGCCTGTGGGGGCCACCAGAGCTGCTGGGACACTCAGGCTCTGCATCAAGCTGCAGCGGCAGCACTGGGGATTCAGAAGCTTAGAACTCTATCACCCACCACATCCTACCATGGGATTTGTGCCCTGAGAACCAGGCAACCTGCTCACAGAGGAGAAGCCCACCTTCCAGGAAACTCCTCATCACATGAGAAGCCAGAACAGTGCAAAGGAAAATAAAATGATACAGCATGAGATAAAATAAAAGGCTGCAGTGGGAGAGAAAACAAAACATTCCAGCAATGCCTACTGGAAAGAAAAAAAAGACCTCTTCATATCAGCCTACTACAGAACCCACTCCTGTAGATGCCCAGGAAGAGGAATAATAATTCATTAATTGCCATGAATAACCAAGGTAACAAGGCAGCTCAGAAAGAAAATGAAAAATATCTGGAAAATGAGCTTAGAGACATGGAAATATGTGACTTAAATGACAGAAAATTCAAGATTGCAGTTCTGAAAAAATCAACCAGATGCAAGAAAACACAGAAATGCAGTTTAACGAACTCAGAAACACAATAAATGAACAAAATGAATATTTTACCAAAGAAATTGAAATTTTAAAAGAGAACCAAATTGAAATTCAGGAGATGAAGAACTCAATAAAAGAAATGAAGAATGAAATAGCCAGCTTAGGTAATATAGCAGACCAGTGGAGGAAAGAATCGGTGATATTGAAGATATCTGGAAATGACACAGGTGGAAGAAGAGAGAGACTTGAGAGTTGAAAGAAATAAAAGAACTCTACAAGAACCTTCTTATTCCATCAGGAAGAGCAACATAAGAATAATAGATATACCAGAAGAAGAAGAGAGGGAGAAGGGAACAGACAGTATATTCAAACAAATAGTCAACGAGAACTTCCCAAATCTGTGTAAAGAACTGGATCCTCAAATCCAAGAAGCAAACAGAACACCTAATTACCTCAGTGTGAACAGGTCTTCTCCAAGGCATATTATGTTGAAGCTGTCAAAAATTAATGACAAAGAAAGAATTTTCAAGGTAGGTGGAAAACAAAGCAATAACGTATAAGGTAAAGCCTATGAGATTATCATCAGATTTTTCAGCAAAACCTCTACAAACCAGGAGGGAGTGGAATCAAATATTCAAACCATTGAAAGAGAGAAATTATGAGACAAGAATAATATGTCCAGTAAAGATACCCTTTAGATATGAAGGAAGAATAAAGCCCTTTCCAAACATACAGAAGCTGAGGGAATTTTCTAATGTACAGCCTGCATTACAGGAAATACTGAAGGAGGCTATCCTACCTCAAACAGAAAAACCAGAATACAAAACCATGAGCATGATTACTAACAGAAAGACAGAAACAGGAAATGGCAACCCCTACACAAAATAAGGCACTATACACTTAAACGTAACGTAAAGGGTAAAGAAAATAAAAGCATTTTTAAACAGGAAAAGAAGAAAAAGACAACTTCCTACTGCAACTCAGAAATCAACTCACAGCATCAGTAGGGATAACTTGTGACAACATCATAAAAGAGGAGAGACTAAAGGTCTGAATCTGCAAAGGGGAATAGAGGTAAGAAACATGCTGAAGAAAAAGGGCTACTGTATATATGAAACTTTCTTTTACATAAACTTAATGATAACCAATCAAAAAAAAATCTAGAACTGAGATATATCACATAAAAAAAAGAAAAAAACAGAGAGAAAAATTATAGAATACCACCACACTAAAATAACAGATAGTAGCAAAAAGACAAAGAAGCAAAGGAGACACCGAGATACCAGAAAAAAAAGATAGAATAGCTATAGGAAATCCTCATATATCAATAATCACCCTAAATGTAAATGAATTGAACTCACCAATAAAAAGGAAGAGCAGCAGATTGTATCAAAAAACAAAACCCAACAATATGCTGTCTCCAAGAGACACATCTTAGTTACAAGGAGAAATATAGACTCAAAGTGCAAGGGTGGAAATAGATAGTCCAAGCAAATGGTATCCAGACAAAAGTGGGTGTATGCATAGTTACAACAGATGAAACAGACTTCAGGGTAAAAAGGGTAACGAGACAAAGACGGACATTTCATAATGATAAAGGGAACAATACAACAAGAAGACATAACACTTTTCAATATATATGCCCCCAATCAGGGAGCACCAAAATATACAAAGCAACTACTAACAAAATTAAAGGGAGAAATTGACCAAAAGAAATTATAGTAGGGGATCTAAATACATCATTGACAGCTATGGATAGATTATCCAAACATAAAATCAAGAAGGAAATATCAGCCTTAAGTGACACATTAGACCAAATGGACATAATTGAAATTTATAGAGCACTTCATCTTAGAATACCAGACTATTATTATTATCATTATTATTATTATTAATTTTATTAGTTTCAGGTGCACAAGACAAAGCAATACTTAGACATTTATCATTTATATCCCTCACACTGTGTGAACCCCCCTCCCCCCATCCACTATCCCTCTGACATCGCACAGAGCCATTACATTTCCACTGTCTCTATTCCTAATGCTGTACTCCGCTTCCTGTAAATATATATATATATATATATATATATATATATATATATATATATATATATATATATATATAATTATAGTTGGCATTCATTATTGTTCAGCTTCAGGTGTATAGTGCAGAGATCAGGCATCTACATCATCCCTGAGGTGGTCTCCCAAATGGGACAAGTGTCCATCGGATACCCTACAAAATCTTTACATTATTGATTATGTTCCCCAAATTAATTTTCAAAACCCTGTGGCCATCTTGTGGTTACCGACTATTTTCTAAACCCCTCACCTTCCCCCTTATCTTCCCCACCCCCGCAAATCTAGCAACCCTCAGTTTTTCCTCTGTCTCCAAAACTGTTTCTGATTAGTTCATTCACTTATTCTTTTCTTTAGATTCCACATATAAGTGAGATCATATGGTATTTGTCTTTCTCTGTCTGACTTATTTCACTTAACATAATATTCTCTAGGTCCATCCATGTTGTTGCAAATGGTAAGATTTCTTTCTTCTTTATGGCTGTGTAATACTCCATTGTATAAATGTATCACAATTTCTTAATCCAGTCATCTACTGATGGGCATTTCGGTTGTTTCCATGTCTTGGCTATTGTGTATAGTGCTGCAATAAACATAGGAGTGCACAAAGATTTTTGAATTGGAGTTTTGGATTTCTCCAGATAGATACCTAGGAGTGGGATTGCTGGATCATAAAGTAGTTCCATCTTCAGATAAGGTAGCTCCATTTCAGATACCTCCATACTGTTTTCCTTAGTGGCTGTACCAATCTGCATTCCCACTAACAGTGCACAAGCATTTCCTTTTCTCCACATCCTCGCCAGCACTTGTTGTTTGTTGATTTATTGATGATAACCATTTTGATGGGGATGAGGTTGTATCTCATTAGGGTTTTATTTGCATTTCTCCAATGATTAGTGAGGTTGAGCATTTCTTCATATGTCTGTTTGCCATCTGTATGTCCTTTTTAGAAAAATGTCTCTTCATGTTCTCTGCCCATTTTTTAATTCAGTTGTTTGCTTTTTTGGAGTTGACTTGAGTGAGTTTTTAATAAATTTGTTATATTAACCCCTTGTCAGATATATCATTGGCAAATATCTTTTCCCATTTAGCAGGATTCCTTTTTGTTTTATTGATGGTTTCCTTTGCTGTGAAAACCTTTTTAGTTTGATGTAATCCCACATGTTTATTTTTTCTCTTACTTCCCTCATGCGAGTGGATATATCAGTAAAAATCATACTCTGGGTAATGTTGGTGAAGTTTCTTCCTATATTTCCTTCTAGGAATTTTATGGTTTCAGATCTTACATTTAAGTCTTTAAGCCATTTTGAATTTATTTTTGTATATGGTGTAAGGAGGTGGTCCAGCTTCAATTTTTTGCATGTGTCTCTCCAGCTTTCCCAGCACCATTTATTGAATAGACTGTCTTTACCCCACCGTACATTCTTGCTTCCATTGTCATAGATTAAATGGCCACATAGGCATAGATTTATTTCTGGACTCTCTATTCTCTTCCATTGATCTATGTGTCTGTTTTTATGCCAGTACCATGCTGTTTTGATTACTGTAGCCTTGTAGTATAATTTGATGTCAGGTATTGTTATACCGCCCACTTTGTTCTTATTTCTCAAGATTGCTGAGGATATCCGGGGTCTTTTATGGTCCCATATAAATTTTAGGATTATATACTCTATTTCTGTGAAAAGCGTAATTGGTAGTTTGATAGGAATTGCATTGAATATGTACATTGCCTTAGACAGTATGGATATTTAACTATATTAATTCTTCCTATCCATGAACATGGTATGTACTTCCATCTGTTTGTATCTTCTTTCATTTCTTTCTTCAGTGTCTTATAATTTTCTGAGTACAGATCTTTTACTTCTTTTGTTAAATTTGTTCCCAGGTATTTTATAGTCTTTGGAGCAATTGTAAATGGGATTGTTTTTAATTTCTCCTTCTGATGTTTTATTATTGGTATATACAAATGCAACTGATTTCTGAATATTAATTTTGTATCCTGCTACTTTACTAAATTCATCTATCAGCTCTAATAGTTTCTTGGTGGAGTCTTTAGGGTTCTCTATATATAGTATCATGTCATCTGCATATAATGACAATTTTACTTCCTCCTTACCGATTTGGATGCCTTTTATTTCCTTTCTTGTCTGATTGCTGTGGCTAGAACTTCCAGCACTATGTTGAATAGAAGTGGAGATAGTGGGCAACCTTGCCTTGTTCCTGATCTTAAGGGGAATGGTTTTAGCTTTTCCCCATTGAGTATGATGTTAGCTGTGGGTTTATCATATATGGCCTTTATTATGTTGAGATATGGTCCCTCTATTCCCACTTTCTTAAGGGTTTTTATCATAAATGGCTGCTGGATTTTATCAAATGCTTTTTCTGCATCTATTGATATGATCATGTGATTTTTATTTTTCATTTTGTTAATGTGGTGTATCACATTAATTTATTTGCAGATGTTGAACCACTCTTGCATACCAGGGATGAATCCCACTTGATCATGGTGTATGATCTTTTTAATGTATTGCTGAATTCTGTTCGCTAATATTTTGTTGAGGATTTTTGCATCTATGTTCATTAGAGATATCGGCCTGTAGTTTTCTTTTTGTGGTGCCTTTGTCTGATTTTGGGATCAGGGTGATAGTGGCTTTGTAAAAAATGTTTGGGAGTCTTCCCTCCTTCTGGATTTCTTGGAAGAACTTGAGGAGAATAGGTGATAATTCTTTTTTGAACATTTTGTAAAATTCATCTAAAGGCATCTGGTCCAAGGCTTTTGTTTGTTGGGAGATTGTTGATTACTGATTCAATTTCCCTGGTGGTAATCAGTCTATTCAGGTTTTCTGTTTCTTCTTGAGTTAACCTTAGAAGGTTGTACACCTCTAGAAAATTGTCCATTTCTTCCAGATTGTCAAATTTGTTGGCATATAGTTGCTCATAGTAATTTCTTAAAATTTTTTGCATTTCTGCAGTGTCTGTTGTCACTTCTCCTCTTTCATTTCTGATTTTATTAATTTGGGTCCTCTGTCTCTTTTTTTTAATGAGTCTGGCTAAAGGTTTGTCAATTTTGTTTATCTTCTCTAAGAATCAACTCTTGGATTCATTGATCTTTTGTATTGTTTTTCTGGTTTCTATTTCATTTATTTCCGCTCTGATCTTTATTGTCTCCTTCCTTGTACTCCCGTTGGGCTTATTTTGTTGTTCTTTTCCCAGATCCCTTAAGTGTGAAGATAAACTGTTGATTAGCGATGTTTCTTGTTTCTTTAGGTAGGCCTGCAATGCTATGAATTTCCCTCTTAGGACTGCTTTCGTGGCATCCCATAGATTTTGGGTCGTTGTGTATTCATTTTCGTTGTCTCGAGATATCTTTTGATTTCTTCCATGATCTCCTGCTTGACCCATTCATTATTTAGTAACATGTTATTCAGCCTCCATGAATTCATGTGTCTTCCAGTTTTTTTCCTGTAGTTCATTTCTAATTTCATAGCACTGTGGTCAGAGAAGACAATTGGTAGGATTTCAATTTTCTTAAATTTATCAAGACTTGTTTTGTGGCCTAACATATGGTCTATCTTGGAAAATGTTCCATGTGTGCTTGAGAAGAACGTGTATTCTGCAGCATTGGGGTGAAATGCTCTGAAAATATTGATTAAATCCAAGTGGTCCAATGTATCATTTAAGGCTGTTGTTTCCATATTGATTTTCTGTCTGGAAGACCTGTCCCTTGTTGTCAGAGGTGTGTTGAAGTCCCCTACTATGATAGTGTTACTGTTGATCTCTGTCTTTATGTCAGTCAATATCTGTTTTATATATTTAAGTGCTCCTATGTTGAGTGCATAGATGTTTACTAAGGTTATGTCCTCTTGTCAGATCGATCCCTTTATTATTATATATTGCCCGTCTTTGTCTTTTAATATTTTCTTAATTTTAAAGTCTATTTTGTCAGAAATAAGTATTGCAACTCCAGCTTTTTTCTCATTTCCATTTGCATGAAATATCTTACTCCAACCCTTCACTTTCAGCCTGTGTGTGTCTTTTGATCTGAGGTGAGTCTCTTGTATACAGCATATACAAGGGTCTTGCTTTCTTATCCACTCAGCCACCCTATGTCTCTTGATTGGAGCATTTAATCCATTTACATTTAAAGTGATTATTGATAGGTACATAGTTATTGCCATTTTTAAATTTGTAGTTAGATTGTTTTCATCTTTCTTCTATTTACAGAAGTCCTTTTAGTGTTGCTTGCAATGCTGGCTTGGTGGTAATACATTCCTTTAGCTTATTCTTTTCTGGGGAGCTCTTTATCTCTCTGTCAACTTTAAATGATAGCCTTGCTGGATAAAGCAATCTAGGTTGTAGGCCTTTGTTTTCCATCACTTTGAGTATCTCCTGCCACTCCCTCCTGGCCTTCAATGTTTCTGCAGAAAAGTCATTTGATAGTCTTATGGGAGTTCCCTTGTATGTAACCATCTGTCTTTCTCTTTCTGCTTTTAGGATTCTCTCTTTGTCTTTAACCTTTGCCATTTTAACTACAATGTGTCTTGGTGTGGACCTGTTTGGGTTTATCCTGGTTGGAATTCTCTGCTCTTCCTGGGCTTGTATGTTGGTTTCCTTCATCAGGTTAGGGAAGTTTTCGGATACTGTTACTTCAAATATGTTCTCAATCCCTTGCTTCCTCTCTTCACTTTGTGGTATTCCTATGATGCACATGTTATTGTGCTTGATGTTATCCCATAGGTCTCTTAAACCATCTTCATTGTTTTTTATTCTTTTTTCTTTGTGTTGTTTTGTTTCGGTGATCTCTGCTAACTTGTCTTCTAAGTTGCTGATTCGATCCTCTGCTTCATCTAACATGCTGTTAATTCCTTCAAGTGAGTTCTTTATTTCAGTAATTGTGTTCTTTACTTCTAACTGGTTGTTTGTTATGATTTCTACGTCCTTCTTGATGTCGTCTCTAAGCTCCTTAAACATTCTTATCATCAGTGTTCTGTACTCTGTCTCTGATAGGTTGGTTACCTCTGTTTCATTTGGTTCCATTTCTGGAGGTTCCTTCTGTTCTTTTATTCGGGACATGTTTCTTTGTTTCCCCATTCTGGCTGACTCTCTGTGTTTGTTTTGATGTGTTAGGTAGATCCCTTAGAGTTCTTAGTTCTTGCTGGGTTATCTTATGTAGTATATGTCCTTTATATTTGACTTGCACTACTTCATTCTTCTCCTCTGCGTGTGCTCCAAAGGTGACTCTTGTGTTGTGTATATTGTCCTGTTAAAGAAGATCTTTAATTGCTTTTCTCTTGTGAGTAGGTGGGGTTAACTCTTAGGCTGACTAGTTGTGAGACTTGGCTCTGCCCACCGCAGGGTGTTCTGCTGCGTGAGGGTTGACGGCTCAAATGTGGGTTGGCCTCTATGGGCTCTTGTGCCTATAGAGAATTCCCTCTGGGTGTGTCACTTTTAAGTCAAACCCGGTAGTACTCTGGTTTGGTCTTCAGTTGGCCTCTGGGTATGTTGAATCTTGTGCCTCTTAAGCTGGGCCCTGCAAGTAATCCTTGCATGAGTCTCTTAGCTGTTCTGCGTAATGAGCAGAGAGTCCTTTGATGGGTTATAAATGTCCTGTTTCTGATAAGATCCAGAGGAGAACTCAAAAAGTGCGCCCCGCTGCCACTGCCATTCTTATCCAGACTATTTTTTTTAATGTACATGGAAAATTCTCAAGGATAGACCATTTATTTAGACATAAATCTAGCCTCAGCAAATTTAAGAAGATTGAAATCATGCAAGCATATTCTCTGATTGCAAGGCTTTGAAATTGGATATCAACTGTGAAAAGAAATCAGGGAAAACCGCAAATATGTGAAAATTAAACAATGTGCTATTAAAGAACAACTGGGACAAAGAAGAAATAAAAGGAGAGATGAAAAGGTACATAGAAACAAATCACAATGAAAATACTTTCTACCAAAATTTTTGGAATGCAGCAAAAGCAGTAATAAGAAGGAAATTTATATCATTACAGGCCTATCTCAAGAAACAAGAAAAACCCCAAATAAAAAACCTAACATTACACCTTAAAGAACTAGAAAAAGAAGAAAACAAAAAAAACTCAGAAAGCAGAAAAAAAAAAAGAGCAAAAAAATTAGAAATAGAAATGAAAAAGAGAACAAAAAGACAACATAAAAAAATAATGCAAGAAAGACCTGGTTTTTTGACTAGATTAATAAAATTGACAAACTCTTGGCTAGACTTACTAAGTTAGAAATATAAAAGACACAAATATGAATAAAATAATTCAGAAATGAAAGAGGAGAAGTTACTACACATACCACAGAAATACAAAGAATCATACAGAATACTATGAAGGACTATACGTCACAAAATTCAATCACCTAGAAGAAATGGAAAAATTCTTAGAAATGTGTAGCCTTTTTAGACTGAATCACGAAGAACTGGAAAATGTAAATAGACAGACCAAGAGTTACAAAATTGAATCAGTCATCCAAAACTTTCTCAAAAGTGAAAGTCCAGGACCAGTGGCTTCACAAATGAATTCTACCAAACATTCAAAGATCTAACACCCTTCCTCTTTAAAATCATCCAAAAAATTGAAGAATACTTTAATATTTTGCAATACTTCCTAACTCATTCTATGAGGCCAACATTACCCTGATTCCAAAACCTGTCAAGGATAACACAGTAAAAGAAAATTACAGACCAATATCTTAGATGAATATAGATGCCAAAATTGTAAACAATGGGATTTATAGATGATGTAATACAGAATTGTACACCTGAAATCTATGTAATTTTACTAACAATTGTCACCCCAATAAATTTAAAAATAATAATAATAATAATAAAAATTGTAAACTAAATTCTAGCAAATCAAATACAACAATACATTTAAAAGATTATACATCATGATAAATTGGGGTTCATCCCAGGGTCACAAGGATGGTTCAACATACGCAAATCCATCAATGTGATACATCACATGAACAAAATAAAAGTTAAAAATCATATGATTATATCAATGGATGCAGAAAAAGCATTTGACAAGATACAACATCAATTTATGATTAAAACACTTCATAAAATAGGTATAGAAAAAAATACCTTAACATAAAAAGGCCATATATGAGGCCTGACAATTACGTTCGTGAACTTTTTGCAACGATGTTGCTAACTTTGTTTTTACATCAGAGGGATTATCCGTTATGAATTTTTAACAACTAGACAAACAGTTAACTAACTTGACTATTTGGAAGTGCTGAAAAGGCTGAGTGAAAAAGTTAGACAACCTGAGCTTTACACCAACAATTCATGGCTCTTGCATCCCGACAATGCACCAGCTCATATGACACTGTCTGTGAGAGAGTTTTTAGCCAGTAAACACTGTATTGGAACACCCTCCTTACTCACCTGATCTGGCCCCTAATGTCTTCTTTCTTTAACCGAAGATAAAGGAAATATTGACAGAAAGATATTTTGATGATATTCAGGACATCAAGGGTAATACGACGACAGCTCTGATGGCCATTACAGAAAAAGAGTTCCAAAATTGCTTTGAAGGGTGGACTAGATGCTGGCATTGGTGCACAGCTTCCCAAGGGGAGTACTTCTAAGGTGACCGTAGTAATATTCAGCAATGAGGTATGTGACACTTTTTCTAGGATGAGTTCGCGAACTTAATTGTCTGACCTTGTATGACAAATTCTCAGCTAATATCATAATTAACAGTGAAAACTGAAGCCTTTTGCCCTATGTTCAAGAATCACACGGAACAAGACAGGTGTGCCTCCCATCACCACTGTTATTAAATATATTATTTGAAGTTCTAGCCAGAGCAATCAGGCAAGAAAAAGAAAAAAAAACATTCAAATTGTGAATGAAAGTGTCACTCTTTGTAGATGACATGATTCTTTATATAGAAAAACCTAAAGAGTCCAGGAAAAAGCTATTAGAAACAATAAACAAATACGGTAAAGTTGCCAGCTACAAAATCAAGATACAAAAATCCATAGCTTTCCTATACACTTACAAATGAAATTTCAGAAAAAGAAATTTAAAAAATCAATTCCTTTTGCAATTGCAACAAAAAGAATAAAGTACCTAGAAATAAACTTAAAAGATGTGAAGGACATATACACTGAAAACTATATGACATTTTTAAAATAAATTGAAGAAGATACAAAGAAACGGAAAGACATTCCATGTTCCTGGATTGGAAGAATCAACAGTTAAAACGGCCATATTACCCAAAACAATATACATATTTAATGCAATCTCCATTAAAATCCCAATGACGTTTTTTAAAGAAATGGAACCCCAAATCATCAGATTTATATGCAATCACAAAAGACTCCAAATAACCAAAGCAATCCTAAGAAAAAATAACAATGCTGGAGGTATCACACTACGTGACTTCCCCTTGTACTACAAAGTGACAATAATCAAAACAGCATGGCATTGGCAGAAAAACAGACACACAGACAAATGAAACAGAATTGAAAACTCAGAAATAAACCCACATAAATTTGGGCAGATAATTTTCAACAAAGTAGCCAAAAACATACAATGGAGAAAAGAAAGCCTCTTCAATAATTGGTGCTGGGAAAACTGGAAATTCACACACAAAAGAATGACACTAGACTGCTATCTGTCACCATAAACCAAAATTAACTCAAAATGGATCAAAGACCTAAACATTAGACCTGAAATAATAAACTGCATAGAAGAAAACATAGGTACTAAATTTATGGACCTTGGGTTCAAAGAGGATTTTATGAATTTGTCCTCGAAAGCAAAGCAAGTAAAAGTTAACATGAATGAATGGGACTATATCAAACTAAAAAGCTTCTGCACAGCAAAAGAAACCATCAACAAAACAGAGGCAACCAACTGTATGGGATAAGATATTTACAAACAACACCTCTGATAAGGGGGTGATATCCAAAATATATAAAAAAAGCTTGCACAACTCAACAACAAAAAAACAAACAATCCAATTAAAAAATGGATGGATCTTGACATTATTATGCTAAGCGAAATAAGTCAGACAGAAAAAGTCAAGAACCGTATGATTTCACTGATATGTGGTATATAAAACTGAAAAGAACAAATTAACAAGACAAACAAATGAAGAAATAAAATCTCATAGACATTGATCATAGTTTAGTGGTTACCAGAGTGTAAGTGGGGAGGGAGGTGGTAGATGAAGGTTAAAGGGATCAAATATATGGTGATGGAAGGAGAACTGACTCTGGGTCATAAACACACAACATGATGTATAGACGATGTATTACAGAATTGTACACTTGAAAACCTATGTAACTTTACTAATAATTTTCATCCCAATAAACTTTAAAAAAAAAGGGCAGAGGACATGAACAGACACTTCTCCCAAGAAGACATACAAATGGCAACAGATATATGAAAAAATGCTCAACTTCACTAGCCATTAGGGAAATGTAAATCAAAACCACAATGAGATATCACCTCAAACCTGTTAGAATGGCTATCATCAACAAGACAAATATTAACAAGTGTTGGAGAGGCTGTGGAGAAAAAAGAACCCTCATACACTGTTGGTGGGAATGTAAACTGGTGCAGCCGTTATGGAAAACAGCATGAAGGTTCCTCAAAAATTAAGAATAGAATTACATAGGACCCAGCAATCCCTCTACTTGGTACCTACCCAAAAATCTGAAAACATTTACCCATAAAGATATACCTTCTCGTATGTACTCCGATGTTCATTGCAGCATTATTAATGGTCCAGAGTGTCCTTTGATAGATGGTTGGATAAAGAAGATGTGGTATATATACACAATGGAATACTATTCTGCCATAGAAAAGATGAAATACTGCCATTTGCGACAACGTGGATGGATCTTGAGATTATTAGGCTAAGTGAAATACGTCAAACAGAAAAAGTTGAGAACCATATGACTTTACTCGTATACACAATGGAATACTATTCAGTGGTAAGAAAAGATGATATAGGAACATTTGTGACAACATGAATGGATCTTGAGAGTGTAATGCTGAGCGAAATAAGTCAGACAGAAAAAGCAGAGAACCATGTGATTTCACTGATATGTGGTATATAAACCAAAAACAACAAAAGAACAAGACAAACAAATGAGAAACAGAAACTCATAGACACAGATAGTAGTTTAGTGGTTACAAGAGGGTAAGGGGGGTAGAGGGTGGGAGATGAGGGTAACAGGGATCAAATATATGGTGATGGAAGAACTGATTCTGGGTGGTGAACACACAATGGGATTTATAGATGATGTAATACAGAATTGTACACCTGAAATCTATGTAATTTTACTAACAATTGTCACCCCAATAAATTAAAAACAAACAAACAAAAAAACCTGAAAGCAACAAAGGAACAAGACGAACAAACAAAGAAACAAAAACTCATAGACACATACAACAGTTTAGTAGATACCAGAAGGGAAAGCGGAAGGGGGGATGGTAGAAGAGGGTAAAGAGGATCAAATATATGGTGATGGAAGGAGAACTGACTCTGGGTGGTGAGCACACAATGTGATATATAGATGACGTATTATAGAATTGTACATCTGAAACCTATGTAATTTTACTAATCATTGTTATCCCAATAAATTTAATTTTAAAAAATACACTAAGAATAACTAAAATAAGTAGAGCAATGCAACCTGTTTCAGGTAACAAGAGGCAATGTTTAAAAGATATCATTTATTCCAGAATTGATCTATATATTCAGTATAACTCTACTGAGCATCTCAATAGAGTTTCCTTAGAACTAGACAAGTTGATCCAAATTTATGCAAATGTACCAGATGAAAGTTTGTAAATATTCCATGTGTGCTTCAAAATAATGATTTTTGTGGGTGAAGTCTTCTAAGGATGTCTAACAGATCAGGATTGTTAATTTGTATGTCAAATATTCTATAATCTTACTAATTTTGTTTACTTATTTAATTATTTTTAGAACTCACAGTATTTCAATTTATACTTATATGTCTATTGATATTTGCTTTATATATATTGAGACATAGTATAAGCAAATAGATTTATAATTTTTTATAGATTTCTAGTGAATAAACATTTTTAGTTTCTGAAATAACTATCCTAATAATGCCTTTTTTCCTTAAGACTTTTTTCTTGACTCTAATATACATATAACTGTTATAGATATATAGGTTAACTCCTTTCATTAACATTTGTCTGTTATGCTTTTCTACTTTTAAAATGTTTCAGTGATTAGTTCATATGTATTACAATTTTCTCTAAGAATTGCACCTGTTGAGATTTTTTAAAAATCCAGTCTGACATTCTTTGTCTTCTAACTGGCAAATTAACTCCTTTTACATTGATTGTGATTACTGACATATTTGGTTTACGTTAATTACACTACAGTTTTTAAATCCTTCCTGAAATTATCCACTTTTTATTCTATTTGGTTTCACAGAGAAATGTTTTAGTATTTATTTAGAAGTATTTTCTTTAATGAGCAAACATTTTTTTTCTCCTCGTTCCTCAAGTTAGCTTTCATAAATTTTGTGTGTGTTGATTTTGGATCATGAAGGTTACATCATGAAGATGATCATATGATGAAGGAAATATTTGATTCTACTCTTCTGCAGTTGTAAACAATTGTTTCCACCTAATCAAATTTTATGCTATTATCTTCTATCTCATAGACCTTTGACTTTCAAAACTAATCATTAAAACTGGACAATACTGCACAGCAATCCTGTGATAAAGACTTCTGTTCTCCCTCTGAGCTACACAAACACTCACCGTTCCCCACTCCTCCTTCTCCCCACTCACCTGTTATCCATACCCTGGATTCCACCTCTCGGCTCTGGTCAGAGTACTGGATAGAACATGATACGCTCCCAGCATTTTCTTGGACTATAAGGGAAGTCTCCACATCAAACAGACCCTGTCTGTCTACATTCACCTTTGAATCTGAGGGCAAATCATGTCCTAGTGGGTCTTTCCACTTCACTGTCGGCTGGAGAAACCAGCCTGAGGACTTGCAGAGCAGCTGGATGCCTCCATCAACATATCCCATGATAGAAACCAGAGGAACTGAGCCCAACCCTGGGGAGAAGACAGGAAACGGATAATAGCAAAGATCATGTTCCAAGGCCACAGAAGTTCTGAGCCAGATTCATAAAGCTCATAGAAATAATACTCCCACATTTCTTCTCTCCTGATTTTCTCTCACAGACACATACACACTTATAACACTGTAAGCTCTTCCAATGGTCTTTGTTCAGTTAACATGCATTTAACAACTGCTATATACCTGCATATTGCTAATCACTAGATAGGATATGAATAAGACAGAGCTCCTTCTTATGAGGAACTTTTCAGGAGTTCAGCTGGGAAGAGAGACCTGAACTGCCAGCTGTTAGATCAGCTAATTAAAGCAACAATGAGCCCAAATCAAATAGCAGTGAAGCCTTTCATCATTTACTATCCTAGTATATTCACATGATGACTCCTCCCTCCTCCATTTCCCCATGAATTGGCATGCTAGTCTAAGGTCAAGTGTATCTGTGCAGTGGAGGGGTTTGTGTCACTATTGAGAGTGTGCTAAACAAAAGACTTGATAGTTTCATGGACTGTGAGGTTGGGAGAAAGCGAAGGAAAGGGCTAGTTGTGGAAAGTTACAGGGTCCTGAGTCAGAGTGGGGGAAGATGTTTTCAAGTTTTCCCCCTCCTTTTCCTGATAAGAAGGCCTTGACAGTAGCACTTGAAAAAGACTCTGCCCCAGGCCTCAGACAGAGAGACCTAGGAATGAAGGCACCTGGGCTAGGAATGGAAATATGTGTAAGAGCATGAATTGGCAGGGGCATGGGAGTCTTCGACTACACCTCCTCAAGATACTGAAGGCATTGACTGTGCACAAAGTCTAGTGTGGGGTGGGCAGCTTTTTCTCTTGAGGCCTGTCAAGTAAAGACTTTGTAATTTTCTATGGTCAGGTCTTAAAAATCAGTAGGATTTTCACCAGGAACCAGACTCTCAGAACTCACTGACTAAGCAAGGAGAAAACTAAACAAATACATTTCATTGTGAAAAGTGCATATATGAAAATATGGTTAAGGACAGAGGTCAAGGAGATAGTGATTAACTGTTAGAGGAAGTCACACCTTCCAGGAGGTGACATTTGTACCCTCCTGTGTCAGATGAAGAGAAATATATAGGTGGACAAGTCAGGAAGAGGGAGAAGCATGCCAGACAGGAGGTCAGGTAGACACCATGGTGCAGAAAGCAGACATGGAAACTCAACTGACAACAGTAGACCAGGGACCTGAGTGATAAAGTTAAACAAGGTGATTGCCTACTGAAATTGAAGCTTCCAATAGGATTCAGGGTCTCATAACATAACAGCCAAAATGTCCAGTTTCAATTAAAAGTTACCCAACATAGGAAGAAACAGAAAGATGTTATCTTAAATTATAATAGACAATTGACTCATGCCAACACTGAGATAAATTAGATTGGAATTATCTGACAAAGCTTTTCAATAGCTATCATAAAAATGCTTCAACAAATGCAATTTCTCTTGAAATAAATGAAAAATAGAATACCTCACCCAACATAGAATTTATTTTTAAAAAGAAAGAAATGGAAGCTATGTAACTGAAAAATACATAATAACAAATAAAAACACTTACCTAATGGGCTCAATACTAGAATGTAAGTGACAGAATATAGAATCAGCGAACATGGGGATAGATCAATAGAATTTACCAAATTCAAACAACACAAATAAAAGTTTTTTTTTAAAAAAAAAAAAAAAAGACTATGTAGCAAACATTTGTATCATCAGATCCCAGAAAGGGAGGAGAGAGATAGGAGGACTGAAAAAATATTTGAAAAAATGATGGCTGATCAACTCCCAAATTTAGTGAAAAGCATAAAACAACAGTTTCAAGAAACTGAGCAAACACCAAATAGGAGAAACCCAAAGAAATTCACATTTACATAGTTAAAAATTAAATTTCTGAAAACTAAAGATGAAGAAAAAAGATCATGAAAGCAATAATTGATAAAGGATGTACTGCATATATGGAAATATCAATTTGAATCATAGATTTCTCATCAGAAACATCGAAAGCCAGAAACTGTCACATCTTTTAAGTGATAAAAGAACTGTCAATAGGAAACCATATATCTGGGGAAAGTATCTGTCAGAAGGAAAAATCAACACATTCTCAAATGGAGGAAAATTAGAATTTGTTGCTAGTCAACCTAGCCTTAAAGAATGGTTAAAGTGTATAGCATACAGAACATAGACAATAATATTATAATAAATATGTGGTATCACTTGGGTCCTAGATTTATCAGGGTGGTCACTTTATAAGTTATATAAATGTCTAACCACTATGTTATACACCTGAAACTAATATAATATTGTATAATTATTTAAAAATAAATAAAAAATAAACTAGATTAAATGGTTAAAGGAAATTCTTGGAACAAAAAAAAAATGATGAAAGAAGGAATGTTAGAACATTAGGAAGGAAAAAAAACAATGAAGAGAGCAAAAATAAAATAGACTATCCTCATGAGTTTTGAAAATTCATTTGATGGTTGAAACAAAAGTTATAAATTATCTGATGTGGTACACAAGACAAAGTTATTTCAAAAGTGGGGAGGAAAGGGGACCTAAGTAAGGTTTCCACATTTTTCTTAAGGTGACAAAATGTCGATGCCAGTACATAAAATATTTATGTATATTGTAACATCCAGAGCAACTGCTAAGAAAACTACAAATGATATGTTCAAAACAATAGAATGTTTTAATAACTCACAGAGTCTAAAAGACAGAGAGAAACAAATGAAGGAGAAACAGGGGAAGCAAGCAGAAACAAATGGCATATGTAAGCCCTAAATATCAATAACTACTTAAATGTTGTCTAAATTAATTAATCAATTAACCAAGTAGAAGTTGAAATTGGCAGAATAAGTTTTTTAAAAAGACCCAAGTATATGCTGCCTATAAGAAACTCGTGTGAAATATAATGATATAAGTAAGCTAAAATGGCATATACTGTTGGCGGTCACCCCCCGAGAACAGGATGGCACCATCCCATTAAGCCCGCCTCACTCAAAATTTGTGCAGATGTGAAGAGTGATGACATCATACATGCACCAAGAAGGTATGATAATGTTTATTACTCAGACTTTTTGGGAAGACAGAGCAGGCTCTCAAGAATATCTGAAAATGGCGAAGAGAGAAAGATAGGAGACTGGCTTGGTTTTCACTGTGGGTACAGGGACATAAAATTTCCTTCACATGTCGAGTAAGGATTCCATGATTTGAACTCCTAACTGGAACCAAATGAGAGAGTGTCAGGGCTTTGTTATCAGCTTGCCCATATATGGAGCAAAACAAGAAAGGGAAGTAGTATGGATAAAGAGCTTGTAAGAATTAAAACTCCAAAAAATAGAGTCAGGTATTCATTACATATACATGGAAACATTAATTTTTAAAAAGCAGGAGTAGCTATATTAATAGCAAGTAAAGCATATTTCAGAATAAAGGTAATTGCAAGAGACAAAGACAGACAATACATAATGAAAAACTGATGAATGCACCATAACAACATCATGATCCTAAATATGTGTGCATTTAACAGCAGAACATTTGCTTTTTTTTTAATGAAGACAAATTTTCAATTGTAATTGAAAATTTCAACACCCCACTTTCAGCAATTGATATAATAACTGGACAGAAAAATAAGTAAGGATAAAGAATATCTCAAGAAAATCAACCAACAGGACCTAAATGACATTTATAGAATAGTCTTACTAACAACCACAGAACATGTATTCAAGTGCCAATGAAACATTACCAAGATAGGCCATATCTTGGCCTATGAACAAACATTAACAAATTTGACATAAGTGAAATTATACATAGTATGAATATTTTCCAAGACAAACAAATCTGAGGGAATTCATCACCACTGTTCCTGCTGTACAAGAAATGCTGAAAAGAATGCAAGCTGAAATAAAAAGATGCTAATCAGCATGAAAACATACAAAAATATGAAGCACACTGTTAAAGGTAAATATACATTCAGTTTTACAAAACGTTAATTCTGCAACAAGCTGGTGTGTTAACCACTTAACGATAATATAAAGGGTAAAGGAAGGAAGTATTAAAAATAACTACAATTACTACAATTTGCTAACGAATAAACAATAGAAAAAGAGGTAAATTGTAACATCAAAAATACAAAGGAAGGGATTTCCAGTCAATATGGTGGAGTAGGTAAATGCTCTTCTCACGACCATATCAAAATTACAACTAAACTATAGAACAACCATCATTGAGAATTGCATGAAGTCTAGCTGAACAGAAGTCGCATAACTAAGGATTTATATTGAGGAAGCCACCTTGAGCCTGGAAGGAAAAGCAGAGACAGAGAATGGGCTGGTCCCACACTCACGTGTGACCATTAAAAATTGGGAGGAATATCTCAGCTGTGGCGTTCCCCCTTACTGTGGTGAGGGGTTTTAGCCACACACCAGTCTCCTTAGCCCACGGTTCCAGTGTTGGGAAGAGAAGTCCCCATAACTCCTGGCTGTGAAAACCAGTGGAGATTGCAGCTAGGTGAGATAGAGGGAGGCTAGAGTCCCAAGTGACCCTCTTAAAGGGTCTGTGCACAGACTTACTCAATGGTAGACTCACTCAGCACTAGGGGAGCAGCTTGAAAGGTGCCAGGGACATACTGGGAAGAACTGAGTTCTCAGACTTCAGAGCAAGGGCTGGAGGGGCAACTTTCTCCAAGACAGAAGTGCTGGCAAAATCCATTGTTTCTATGTTGAGGCTTCTCCCCTCCCTGCATGCAGATGTGGGTAGGTGTCATTTCTGAGTCTCCATCAACATGATTAACACTGTTCCTCTATCCTGCCCTGGTGATTTCCTGAGACCACGTCTCAACCAACTTGCAGGCCTACTCTAGCTACTTCCAGTGGTTTGTCCATGAAAATATCCTGTCTTGGCTCATGCTGTGAACTTTCCTAAAATTTCTCAAAGGTTCACAAAACCCAAACAAGCAGCATCTGCCTTCAGCCTGTCCCATACATCTTGCCGAGCAGCTCCAAGCCCAGAACTAGAGGCAGCCAGCCTCAGATCATGGCTTGGCCTCTAGAGGCATCTCCAAGCGCAGCACAGGTGGTGGCCATTTGTAGATTGCTTTGTGGCTCATGCCATGTGGCCTCAGGCCGGGCACAGGCTGTAGCAGAACTTGGCTTGCTGTCAAACCTGGCCTGTGGTGGGGCCCCTCTCAGGAGTCCCCAGGACTGGCATGCCCAGTAGCCAGTTTCAGACCAAGCCAGAGTATCACGTGTACATCTCTTAGGACGACACACCCAAAGGGCAGAATGGGTAGCCACCAGAGCCCTGTTAAAGTGAATCCTGGCTCTGTAGGGTCAGCCCCTGCACAGCAGCTGCTCCACTGTAGTTGTGACCAGTCCTCAAAACCAATCAGCTTGAGGGTGAATCCCTCCCACTGACTTGTAAACAGCAACCAAGCTTAACTATAAGAGAAGGCCACACACAACCCCCACAAAAGACTCACTTGGAGCACCTGGAACAGGTGAACAGGGACAATTTGCCATTGAGCCCCACAGCACACCTACTACATACAGTCATTCTACTAAGAATAGGAGGCACAGCAACCCTACCTAATACATAGAAACAAACACAGGGAGGCAGCCAAAATGGGGAGACAAAGAAACATCCTGAATAAAAGCACAGAACAAAACTCCATTAAAAGAACTAAACAAAATGGATCAAGCAATCTATCAGATGCAGAGTTCAAAACACTGGTTATAAGGATGCTCAGTGATCTCAGGGAGAATGTCAACAAGGAGATAGGAAACACAAACATAGAGATAAGAAACATAAAAAGAACCAGTCAGAAATAAGGAATACTATAACTGAAGAATACATTAGAGGGAATCAACAGTAGATGAGATGAAACAGGATCAAAATAGCAATTCAGAAGATAAGGTAGCAGAAAACACCCAATCAGAACAGCAAAGAGAAAGAATAATACCAAAAAATGAGGATAGTTTAAGGGCATCTGGGACAACATCAAATGTTCCAACATTTGCATCATAGAGGTACCAGAAGGAGAAGAGAGAGAGCAAGGAATTGAAAACCTATTTGAAAAAAATGACAGAAAACTTCCCTCACCTGGTGAAGGAAATAGATATACAAGGCCAGGAAGCACAGAGAATCCCAAAAAATATAAACCTAAAGAGTCCAAACCAAGACACATCATAATTAATGCCAAAAGTTAAAGACAAAGAGATAATCTTAAAAGCAACAAGAGAAAAGTAGTTAGTTACATGCAAGGGATCTCCCATAAAACTGTCAGCTGACTTCTCAAGAAAAACTTTGCAGGCCAGTAGGGAGTGGCAGGAAATATTGAAAATGGTGCAAAGCAAGGACCTACAACCAAGATTACCCAGCAAAGCTATCATTTAGAATCAAAGGACAGATAAAGAGCTTTCTAGGCAAGAAAAAGTTAAAGGAGTTCATCACCATGAAACCAGTATTACAAGATATGTTAAAGGGACAAGAAGAAGGAGAAGGAGAAGGAGAAGGAGAAGGAGAAGGAGAAGGAGAAGGAGAAGGAGAAGGAGAAGGAGAAGGAGAAGGAGAAGGAGAAGGAGAAGAAGGAGAAGGAGAAGGAGAAGGAGAAGGAGAAGGAGAAGGAGAAGGAGAAGGAGAAGGAGAAGGAGAAGGAGAAGGAGAAGAAGAAGAAGAAGAAGAAGAAGAAGAAGAAGAAGAAGAAGAAGAAGAAGAAGAAGGAAGAGAAGGAGGAGGAGGAGTTAAAAAATATGAATAGCAAAAGAAAATAACTACATATCTATCAACAATTACTTTAAATGTAAATGGATTAAATGTTCCAATTAAGAGACAATAGGGTGGCCTTTTCATGAAGCTGGAGCCAAAAGTGAAGAAGGAAGCCCCTGCCCTCCTAAAGCCAAAGACAAAGCAATGGCTAGACAAAGCAGAGACAAAGCAAAGAAGAAGTGCTGAAAGGCATCCACAGCCACACAAAAAAAGATCCCCACGTCACCCACTTTTCAAAGCCCAAGACACAGCAGCTCGAAAGGCAGCCTAAATATCCTTGGAAGAGTGCCCCCAAGAGAAACAACCTTGACCACTATGCAATCATTAAATTCCTCCTAACTGCTGAGTCTGCCATGAAGAAGATAGAAGACAATAATACACTTATGTTCATTACGGCCAACAAGCACCAGATCAAACAGGCTGTGAAGAATCTCCATGACATTGATGTGGCCAAGGTCAACACCTGATCAGGCCTGATGGAGAGAAGGAGGCATGTTTGATTGGCTCCTGACTATGATGCTTTGGATATTGCCAAACAAATTGGGATCATCTAAACTGAGTTCAGCTGGTTAATTCCAAATATGAATTTTTTAACTGTAACAACAACAACAACAAAAACAACAACACAATAGGGTGGCTGAATGGATAAGAAAAGAAGACCTTTGCATATGCTGCCTACAAGAGAATCACTTCAGATTGAAAGACACACACTCTCTGAAAGTAAAGGGATGGAAAAAGGTATTCCAGGAAAATGGAAACAAATAAACAAAGCTGGGATAGCATATTTATACCAGACAAAACAGACTTTTAAACAAAGGCTATAACAAGAGACAAAGAAGGACCCAGTAATTCTACTTGTGGATATTTATCGAAAAAAACCCAAAACACTAATTTGGAAAGATTTATGCATCCCTATGTTCATTGCAGCATTATTTACAATAGCCAAAACATGGAGGCAACTAAGAGTCCATCAATGGATGAATGGATAAAGAAGAGGTTGTACATATATACAAAGGAATATAACTCAACCATAAAAATGGATGAAATCTTGCCATCTGCAACAACTTGGATGGACCTAGAGGGACCTAAGTGAAGTAAGTTACACAGAGAAAGACAAATACAGCATGATTTCACTTATATGTGGAATCTAAAACGAAAATAAATTAAAAAAAAACAGAAGCAAACTTATAGATTCAGAGAACAAGCTGATGATTGCTAGATGGGTTTTAGGGGTAGTTGAAAAATGGGAAGGGATTAAGAGGTACAAATTGGTTGTTACAAAGTAGTCATGGGGATGTAAGGTATAGCAGAAGGAATATGGAATAACTATGTATGGTGTCAGATGGGTACTAGATTTATCGAAGGTGATAGATGGGAGTGAGGTTGGGAGATAGGGTGAAAAAGGTAGAGAAATTAAGAAGTATAAATTGGTAGTTACAAAATAATCATGGGGATATAAAGAAAAGCATAGGAATATAGTTAATAATACGATAATAACTACATACAACATCAGGTGGGTACTTGCCAGGAGGATGACTTCTTAAATTATACAAATGTCTAACCACTATGCTGTATACCTGAAATTAATATAAAATATATTGAATGTTAACTGTAATTCAACAATTTTAAAGGGGGGAAATGAAGGGGGAAAATCCAAAAGGTTGTGTAAAAGTGTGGAGCTTTTGCAGGTGATTGAAATTAAGCTGCTATCAGCTTCAGATGGACTATTTTATCTATGAGATGTGTTAGGGAAATCTCATGATAACCACAAAGCAAAAACCTAGAAGATTCTCAAAATATAAAAAGAAAGAAATCATAGCATACTACCATGGAAAATCTCCAATTGTCAAAGACAAGCAGCAAGAGAGGAAAAAAAGAACAATGAAACTACAAAACAGCTGAAAAGAAATAAGATGGTACTAGTAAGTCCTTAAATATCAATAATTACTCTACATGTAAATGGACTGAATTCCTCAATCAAAAGGCACAGAGTAGCTGTATAAATAAGAAAAGCAAGACCCAACTACATGCTGCTTACAAGAGACTCACTTCTGCTTTAAGAACACACATAGGTGCAAATTGAAGAAATAGAAAAAGATATTGCATGCAGTAGAGACCAAAAGGAAGCAGAGATAGTTAGGTCTATAGCAGACAAAACAGACTTTAAGCCAAGAACAGTAATAAGAGACAAAGAAGATCATTATATGATGATAAAGGGGATGATTCATTAAGAATATATAACAATCATAAATATTCACATGCAACATTAAAGCACCTAAATACATTAAGCAAATATTATCAGATCTGAAGGGAGAAATAGACAATGCAATAACAGATTATTGGAGGGACTCCAATAATCCGCTTCAGCAATGGGTAGATCATTCAGACAGAAAATCAACAGAGAAACATTAAATTTGAACTACACATTAAATAAAACTAACCTAACAGACATTTAGAGAACATTCTATCCAACATCAGCTGAATATGCGCTCTTCTCAAGCGCACATAGAACATTCTTCAGGATACATCGTATAATAGGCAGTAAAATGAGTCTTAGCAAATTTAAGAAGACTGAAATCATACCAAACATTTATTTCAACTACAATGGTATGAAACTAGAAGTCAACAACTGGAGGAAACCTAGAAAATCTACAAATATGCATGTGGAAATTAATACACTGTTGAACAACCAATGGTTCAAAGAAGAAACGGAAAGAGAAGTAAAAAAGAAAATTCAAAACAAAGCAAAATTGAAACTCTACATATCAAAACCTGTGAAATGCTGCAAAAGCAGTTCTGAAGCTAAGTTTATAGTGATAAATACATATATTAATAAAATAGAATGATCTAGAATAAACAGCCTAACTTATACCTCAAGGAACTAGAAAAAGGAGAGCAAACTAAGCCTAAAGTTAGCAGAAGGAAGAAAATAACAAAGATCAAAGCAGAAATAAATGAAATAGAGGCCATAAAAAATCAAAATGAATTCAGCAGCACATGAAAAGGATCACACGTCAGGTCCAAGTGGGGTTTATCCCTGGGATGTAAGAGTGGTTCATCACGAAATAATAAATGTGATACACTTATTAATAGAATGGAAGATAAAAATCATATTACCATCTCAATAGATGCAGAAAAGCATTTAACAAAATACAACAATATTTTATGATAAAAACACTTAACAAATTGGGTATAGAAGGAACATAACTCAACATAATAAAAGCCATATATGACAAACACAGAGCTAACATTATAGTCAACGGTGAAAAATCAAACGTTTTTCTCTAAGATCAGGAATAAGACAAGCACACCACTCTCATCATCTTATTCAATATAGTATAGCAGTCCTTAAATAATGTCACTTCATTCAACATCATTTTGTTATAATGTTGATGATAAGAAAAAAGTAATGATTCCCAGCTGGGACCACTGACTGTATGGAGTTTGCACATTCTCCCAATGTCTGCGTGGGTTTTCTCTGGGTATTTCAGTTTCCTCCCACATCCCAAAGATGTGCACATTAGGTTAATTGGCATGTCTAAATTGTCCCAGTATAAGTGAGTATAGGAGTGTGTGTGAGTGTGCCCAGCGATGGAATGGCGTCCTGTCCAGTGTTGGTTCCCACCTTACACCCTGAGCTGTTGGAAGAGGTTCCAGCCTCCTGTGACCCTGAACCGGATTAATCAGGTTTGAAAATAATTATCTTATTGGTTCATGTTAGTCTGTCTTAAATGTGTGTGTAGCTCACATTTATTTCAGTGTTTAATATTAGAAGTGTTTTGGGTCTTTATTTAGAAGTTCAGTGATGTTTTTGTGAGCAGAAATATGTCATAGGAACTTCACTCTTGTTTATATCAGTTACCCTATGGTAAAGTTGGTTTTGTTGTCTGTCGTTTCATTTAAAGTCACAGTTTCCAAGAACCTATCGATGAAATTAAGTGAAAACTTACTGTACTGAAAGTTCTAGCTAGAGCAATTAGGTAAGACAAAGAAGTAAAAGATATCCAAATAGAAACAGAAGAGGTAAAATTGCTATGTGCAGATGATGTGATGTTATGTATAGAAAATCCTAAAGACTAGACAGAACTCTGCCCCCCCCAAAAAAAAACACCTGTTGGAACTAATCAACTATTGACCTTCAAAACACAGCCAGATGTTTCTCCAGCAAAATGGGTTTGTTTGGGAACAACAAAGAATTGCAATTTGGGACATGAGGTCTAATGGCAAACCAAACACAAGTCCAGAGAAGCAAAGGGGAGGAATGCTCACTTATGGACTTGGGAAGAACAGTTGTAAAGGAAGAGTCCACTGGAGGAAACTGAGTTTGAAGTACAGTGACTTTTTATTGGCTGAGTTATGGTAGTCTCCAATTGGCCCAGCTGTTACTGAGCAAGAAGGAACCTTTTCTTCCTCTTACTGAGGTAGTAAAGTAGTAACACTTCCTGTCAGAGGTACAAGGTACATTTCTTCCTATTGGAGTCGAGTGACACACACCTGACATGGGCATGGAGTGACACATACCTGAAAGTTCTCTCTTCTAGCCTTCTGACTCCATTTGAAATGTGATTTATCTTTATTAATTTCTACACAAGAAATGCAGTTAAGTTTCATGACATAAATGCAACATAGGGAAATCAGTTGAGTTTCTATACATTAACAACTAAATATCTGAAGAAGAAATTAAAAAACTATCCCATTAATAATAGCATCAAAGACAATAAAATACTTAGGAATACATTTAAACAAGGATGTGAAAGATCTATACAATGAAAACTACAAGATTTTGATGACAGAAATTGAGACAACACCAAATGGAAAGATATTCTAATTTATAAGTAGAAGAATTAATATTGTTAAAATGCCCATACTACCCAAAGCATTCCATAGATACGATGCAACCCCATTCAAAATTCTAATGACATTTTTTACAGAAATAGAAAAAAAAATCCTAAAATTTGTGTGAAACCCAAAAGACCCTGAATAGTCAAAGCAATCCTGAGTAAGAACAAGCCCAGAGTAACCATAGTTCTGGATTTCAAACTATACTGCAAAGCTTTAGTAATTGAAATAGTATGGTACTGACACGTCATCAAAATGGCGGCGTGCAGTGAGCCTCTGTAAAGCTCCCTGAATTTACAACTAATCGAACAATAATAATTCCACACAGGATTCCCTGCACAGCAGAGAGGCAAGACAAAGAGGCCCACTACTGAATTCACCTAAAGGTGGGCGAATCACAAGTAAGGGAGAGGGAAGGGAGAAGTGCAGAGACCGAGCCGTGGGGGCATAGGACGCAGACCTAGCTCAGTGATCCGAGCTCGCAGCATCCCAGAACTACTGCAGCTGCGGGAGAGGGAAGAACTGGGACAGCTAGGGCTCTGCTTATGGCACACAGGCTGAGGGGCAGCATATAACACGGCTGAACCTAACGCTCATGGCAGAGACCTCAGAGAAAAGACTGAGGGAAGAAGGCTGAAAACGGTGGTTTAAGCCCTCACTGCCAAGCAGAGAAGGGAAGCCTTAGGCACTGAGACTAGCCGCCTCCCTACCTCCCAGAGCTCGCCCGCCCCCACCTGCCCAGTGCTAGAAGGAACAGTAGCAGTGTCAGATCAAAAGAACAGAATATTTGCTGTTCTGAGAACTGTGGACCGCAGACACAGATTCTCAGCCCAACTAGTTCCAGCAAAGGGAGGGAGCTGTGGAAGCAGGACCGGCTGTGGTGGTGGTCGCCGCCATTGCTCTGGGCCACCTCTCACAACTCACCCGCCCCTGGCCCCACCTATCTGGGCGGATCCCTGCAGGAGTAAACAGAACTGCTGAAACATACAGGCTCTGAATCTGGTGCAGGAAGAGCTTTGAAACTTCAAAAGCTCTCCACATACCCACCGGGACACGGAGCCCTGTGACCCAGGTGAACTATTAACAGAGGAGAAGCCCGTCTCCCAGGGAATCCCCTCATTGTGTGAGAAGCTGGAATAGTGCAGAGAAAACATAGCACTACCGTGTGAGAGAGAAAAAAGGCTGCAGTTGGAGAAAAATAAAACATTCTACCAACAAGTACTGGAAAACAAAAGAAAGACCTCTTCCTATCAACCTGTTGCAGAAGCCACTCCTGTAGATGTCTAGGAAGAGAAATAATAAATCAGTAATTGCCATGAATAACCAAGGCAACAAGACAGCTCAGAAAGAAAGTGAAAAGTCTCCAGAAAAGGAACTTAAAGATATGGAAATATGTGACTTAAATGACAGAGAATTCAAGATTGCAGTTCTGAAAAAACTCAACGAGATGCAAGAAAACACAGAAAGGCAGTTTAATGAACTCAGAAACACAATCAAAGAACAACATGAGCATTTTATGAAAGAGATTGAAACTTTAAAAAAGAACCAATAGAATTTCTGGAGATTAAGAACTCAATAGAAGAAATGAAGAATGAAATAACCAGCTTAGGTAGTAGAGTTGACCAGATGGAGGAAAGAATCAGTGACATCGAAGATAGAAACCTGGAAATTACACACATGGAAGAAGAAACAGACTTGAGACTTAAAAGAAATGAAAGAACTCTACAAGAACTTTCTGACTCCATCAGAAAGAGCAATATAAGAATAATGGGCATACCAGAAAGAGAAGAAAGAGAGAAGAGAACAGAATATATTGAAAAAAATTATCAATGAGAACTTCCCGAACTTGTGGACAGAACTGGATCCACGAATCAAAGAAGTAAATAGAACACCTAATTACCTCAATCCCAACAGGCCTTCTCCAAGGCATACTGTATTGAAGCTGTCTAAAATCAATAACAAAGAAAGAATCCTCAAAGCAACCAGGGAAAAGAAGACGGTAACCTACAAAGGAAAGCCCATTAGATTATCATCAGATTTTTCAGCAGAAACTCTACAAGCCAGGAGGGAGTGGAACCAAATATTCAAACTATTGAAAGAGAGAAATTATGAGCCAAGAATAATATATCCAGCAAAGATATCCTTTAGATATGAAGGAGGAATAAAGACCTTTCCAGACATACAGAAGCTGAGGGAATTTTCTAATACTCGACCTGCACTACAAGAAATACTAAAGGAGGCTATTCGACCACCATCAACAGGGACAATTTGTGGCAACCAAAACATACAAAGGGGGAGAGTAAAGGCCTGAACCGGAATATGAGAATGGAGAAAGTAAGTGTGCTGAAGAAACTGGAATACTCTAAACATCAAACTTTCTTTTACATAAACTTAAGGGTAACCACTCAAAAAAAATCCAGAACTGAAATATATACTGTAATAAAAAAAAGAAACAGAGGGAAACATCATAGAATACCACCACAAAGAAATAATAGACAACAACAAAAAGGCAAAGAAACAATGGAGGCACAGCCTTACCAGAAAACTAAAGATAGAATGACAGGAAATCTTCACATATCAATAATCACCCTAAATGTAAATGGACTGAACTCACCAATAAAAAGGCGAAGAGTAGTAGATTGGATCAAAAAACTAAACCCAACCATACGCTGCCTCCAAGAGACACATCTCAGCTACAAGGACAAACAGACTCAAAGTGAAAGGGTGGAAATTGACACTCTAAGCAAATGGTACCCAGAGAAAATCAGGTGTAGCCATAATGATATCAGATGAAACAGACTTCAAGGGGAAAAAGATAACAAGAGACAAAGGTGGACATTTCATAATGGTAAAGGGGACTATACAACAAGAAGACATAACAGTCATCAATATTTATGCCTCCAGTCAGGGAGCACCAAAATATACCAAGCAACTACTAACAGAACTAAAGGGAGAAATTGACCAAAACACAATTATACTAAGGGACTTAAATATATCATTGACAGCTATAGATAGATCATCCAAACAGAAAATAAATAACGAAATAGCAGCCCTAAATGACACATTAGATGAAATGGACATAATTGACATTTATAGAGCACTTCACACTAAAACATCAGACTATACATTCTTTTCTAGTGTACATGGAACATTCTCAAGGATAGACCATATATTGGGACATAAAATCAGCCTCAGCAAATTTAAGAAGATTGAAATCATACCAAGCATATTCTCTGATCACAAGGCTTTGAAATTGGATATCAACTGCAAAAAGAAAGCAGGAAAAACACAAATACATGGAGGTTAAACAACATACTTTTAAAGAACGACTGGGTCAAAGAAGAAATTAGAGGAGAGATCAAAAGATACATAGAAACAAATGACAATGAAAATACATCCTACCAAAATTTTTGGGATGCAGCAAAAGCAGTTTTAAGAGGGAAATTTATCTCATTACAGGCCTAACTCAAGAAACAAGAAAAATCCCAAATAAATAACCTCATGTTACACCTTAAAGAACTAGAAAAAGAAAAACAAGTGAAACCCAAAGTCAGCAGAAGAAGGGAAATAACAAAAATCAGAGCAGAACTAAATGAAATAGAGAACAAAACGACAATAGAAAAAATTAATGTGACAAATCTGGTTCTTTGAAAAGATTAACAAAATTGACAAACTCTTGGCTAGACTCACTAAGATAAAAAGAGAGAAGACACTAATTTAAAAAATCAGAAACGAAAAAGGGGAAGTTATCACGGACACCACAGAAATACAAAGGATCATCCAAGAATACTATGAAGGACTATGTGCCACCAAATTCAATAACCTAGAAGAAATGGACAAGTCCTTAGAAACATATAGCCTTCCTAGGCTGAACCATGAAGAACTGGAAAATCTAAACAGACCCATCACCAGTTTTGAAATTGAATCAGTCATCCAAAACCTTCCCAAAAGCTAAAGTCTGGGACCAGATGGCTTCACTAGTGAATTCTAACAAACCTTCAAAGAGGATCTAATACCAATCCAGCTCAAACTCTTCCAAAAAATTGAAGAAGAAACAATACTCCCCAACTCATTTGATGAGGCCAGCATTACCCCAATAGCAAAACCCGGTAAGGATAACGAAAAAAGAAAACTACAGACCAATATCTCTGATGAATACAGATGCAAAAATCCTAAACAAAATTCTAGCAAATCGAATACAAGAATGCATTAAAAAGATTATTCATCACGACCAAGTGGGGTTCATCCCGGGGCACAAGGATGGTTCAACATCAAATCCATCAATGTGATACATCACATAAACAAAATAAAGGACAAAAATCATATGATTATATCAATTGATGCAGAAAAAGCATTTGACAAGATACAACATCCATTTATGATTAAAACACTTAATGAAATAGGTATAGAAGGAAAATACCTTAACATAATAAAGGCCATATATGACAAGCCCTCTGCTAATCTCATAATTAATGGTGAAAAACTGAAGCCCTTTGCTCTATATTCAGGAACAAGACAGGACTGTCCCCTAACACCTCTGCTTTTCGACATAGTCTTGGAAGTCCTCTCCAGAGCAATCAGGCAAAACAAAGAAATAAAAGGCATCCAAATTGGGAATGAAGAAGATAAATGGTCACTCTTTGCAGATGACATGATTCTATATATAGAAAACCCTAAAGACTCCACCAAAAAGCTATTAAAAACAATCAACGAATACAATCAAGTTCTGGCTACAAAATCAACAAAAGTCCATTGTATTCCCATATACTAACAATGAAACCTCAGAAAAAGAAATAAAAAACAATTCCTTTTGCAATTGCAGCAAAAGAATAAAATACCTAGGAATAAACTTAACCAAGGATGTGAAAGACCTATATGCTGAAAACTATAAGACATTTTTGAAAGAAATTGAAGAAGACACAAAGAAATGGAAAGACATTCCGTGCTCATGGATTGGAAGAATCAACATAGTTAAAATGGCCATATTACCCAAAGCAATATACAGATTTAATGCAATCCCCATCAAAATCCCAATGGCATTTTTAAAGAAATAGAACAAAAAATCATCAGATTTGTTTGGAACCACAAAAGACCCCAAATAGCCAAAGCAATCTTAAGAAAAAGAACAATACTGGAGGTATCACACTCCCTGACTTTAGCTTGTACTACAGGGCTACAATAATCAAAACAGCATGGTATTGGCAGAAAACAGACACATAGACCAATGGAATAGAATTGAGAACCCAGAAATAAAACCACATAAATATGGACAGAAAAGTTTTGACAAAGAAGCTAAAAACATACAATGGAGGAAAGACAGCCTCTTCAATAAATGGTGCTGGGAGAATTGGATAGCCACGTGCAAAAGAATGAAACTGGACTGCTATCTGTCACCATGTACCAAAATTAATTCAAAATGGATCAAAGACTTAAGCATAAGACCTGACACAATAAACTGCATAGAAGAAAACATAGGTACTAAACTTATGGACCTTGGGTTCAAAGAGCATTTTATGAATTTGACTCCAAAGGCAATGGAAGTAAAAGCTAAAATAAACGAATGGGACTATATGAAACTTAAAAGCTTCTGCACAGCAAAAGAAACCATCGACAAAATAAAGAGGCAACCAACTGAATGGGAGAAGATTTTTGCAAACAGTGCCTCCGATAAGGGGCTAATATCCAAAATATACAAGGAACTCATGCAACTCAACAACAAAAAACAAACAACCCAATTGAAAAATGGGCAGAGGACCTGAAGAGACATTTCTCCAAAGAGGACATACAAATGGCAAATAGACATATGAAAAATGCTCAACATCACTAATCATCAGAGAAATGCAAATCAAAACCACAATGAGATATCAACTCACACCAGTTAGAATGGCTATCATCAACAAGACAAATAGTAACAAATGTTGGAGAGGCTATGGAGAAAAAGGAACCCTCATACACTGTTGGTGAGAATGCAGACTGGTGCAGCCGTTATGGAAGGCAGTGTGGAGGTTCCTCAAAAAATTAAGAATAGAATTACCACATGACCCAGCAATCCCTCTCCTGGGTATCTACCAAAAAAATCTGAAAACATTTATCCTTAAAGACACGTGTGCTCCAATGTTCACTGCAGCTTTGTGTACGGTGGCCAAGATGTGGAAACAACCAAAATGTCCTTCAATCGATGAATGGATCAAGAAGTTGTGGTATATATACACAATGGAATACTATTGTGACATAAGAAAAGATGATATAGGAACATTTGTGACAACATGGATGGATCTTGAGAGTATGATGCTAAACGAACTAAGTCAGACAGAAAAAGTCAAGAACCATATGATTTCACTGATATGTGGAATATAAACCAAAAACAGCAAAAGAACAAGACAAACTAATGAGAAACAAAAACTCATAGACACAGACAATAGTTTAGTGGTTACCAGAGGGTAAGGGGGGTAGGGGGAGGGAGATGAACTTAAGGGGGATCAAATATATGGTGATGGAAGGAGAACTGACTCTGGGTGGTGAACACACATTGGGATTTATAAATGATGTAATAGAGAATTGTACACCTGAAATCTATGTAATTTTATTAACAATTGTCACTCCAATAAATTTTTTTAAAAAATGTAAAAAAAAAAGAAAGAAAGAAATCGTATGGTACTAACATAAAAATAGACACATAGACCAATGGAACAGAATCAAGGGCCCAGAAGTAACCCCCCACATATATAGTCAACTAATATTTGACAAGGGAACTAAGAATACTCAATGGGGAAATGACAGTCTTTTCAACAAATGATGTTGGGAAAACTGTATTACTACACACATAAAATGAAATTGGACCCTATCTTATTACTCACAAAAATTAACTGAAAATGGATTAAAGCCTTAGATGTAACACCTGACAGAATAAAACTCCTAGAAGAAAGCATAGGTAAGAAGCTCCTCGGCAATGATTTTTTGATTGACACCCAAAGTTCCAGGAACCAAAACAAAAATCAAGAAGTGGGATCCCATCAAACTAAAATCTTCTGCATAGCAAAATAAACCATCAACAAAATGAAAAGGCAACATATAGAATGTGAGAAAATATTTTCAAACTATATATCACATAAAGGAATCATATTCAGAATATATAAAGAACTCATATAACTCAACACCAAAAAACAAACAATCCAATTTAAACAAACAGACAGAACCCAGAACAGACACTTCTCTCAAGAAGGCACACAAATGGCCAACAAATGTATGAAAATATGCTCAACTTCACCAGCTATGAGGAAATGCAAATCAAAACCACAATGGGATATCACCTCAAACCTCTTCAAATGGCTATTATCAACAAGGCAAGTAATATCAAATATTGGAGAGGATGTGGAGAAAAGGAACCCTCCTACACTGATGGTGGGAATGTAAATTGGTACAGCCACTAGGGAAAACAGTATGGAGGTTCCTCAAAAATTAAGAATATAGCTACAATATGACCCAGCAATCCCTCTTCTGGGTATCTATAAAAAAAAAAAAAAAAATGAAAACATTTGTTTGTAAAGAATGTATCCCAATGTTCATTGCAGCATTGTTCATGGTGGCCAAGACATGGAAACAACCTGAATGTACTTTGATGAATGACTGGATAAAGATGTGGTGCATATATAATAGAATACTACTTGGCCATTTGTATGTTTTCTTGAGAGAAGTGTCTGTTCAGGTCTTCTGCCCATTTAAATTGGATTGTTTGTTTTGCGGTGTTGAGTTGTATGAGATTTTTTTTTATATATTGTAGATATTACTTCCTTATCTGATATATAGTTTGAAAAATGAAATACTGACATTTGCAATACCATGGACTTATCTTGAGAACATCATGCTAAGCAAAATGAGACAGATGTAAATAGACAAAACCCATATGAGTTCATTCTTATGTGGAATGCAAAACATGAAGTAACAAATGGACAAACAAAGTAAACCACCAAAAAGCTCATAACACAGACAACAGTATGGTGGTTCTCAGAAGGGAAAGGGTGAGGGGAGGAAGAAGAGGTAAAGGGGATCAAATATATGGTAACAAAAAAAGACTTAACTTTAGGTGCTGATCTCACAATGCAGTGTACAAATGGTGTATTTTAGAACTCTTTACTTATATAATCTCATTAACCAAAGTCACTGCAATAAATGTAATAACATTAATTTTACAAAGTGTGTATTGGGAAGTAAAGAAGCCAACCTGGAAAGGCTATATACTGTTGATTACAAGTATATGACAATTGTGGAAAAGGCAAAACTATGGAGACAGTAAGAAGATCACTGGGTGCCAGAGGTTTAGCGGGAAGGAATAAATAGGTCAATTTTTTAGCAAACTGAAAACTGCTCAAAAAATAAAGGCAAACAAACAAAAAACCCTCAGCATATTCTTACCATACAACCCAGCAATGGCACTCCTGAGCATTTACCCTAGAGAAATAAAAACTTTTACCTATCCAAAGACCTGTACACAAATGTTCATTAAAGTCCTATCTGTAAAAGCGAAAACTGGAAACAACCCTAATGTTCAATGGGTGAATGGCTAAACAATCTTGGTACATCCATACCATGGAATACTGCTCAGCAATAACAGGGAACAAACTATTGATACAGGCAACTCAAGGGCATGGTGTTCAGTGGAAAAGCCAATCTCAGAGGTCATGTATTGTGTAATTGTATTTATGTACACTTTAGAAATGACAAAATTATGGAAATGGAGAAGACATAAATGGATGCCAGGGCTTGGGGAGTAAGGAGGTTGCAAGTAAGGGAGTAAGGAGGGAGTCAGGGGAGTTGGTGGGTAAGGAGGTTAATGTGACTATAAGGAGGTAGCAGAGGAGATCTCAATGGTCATGGGCTAGGTCTACACCCTGATGTTGATGTCATGTGGTTACATAAACACATAAAATGACATAGAACTATACACATGAGGCAGAATAAATAAACAGGATAAGAACTAATCTCCTAATTAAATGACCTAAGATATTTTAAAGATATATTCAACAAATAGTTCAAAAAGTCCCAGTTGGTTCTACCAGACAACTAGTTATGAGTTCTCTGAAATGAGCAACTGACCTGACACCTGCAGCTCCCAGATGGCCTCCTGGTCATTATTCTGGGAGATGAACCCACATCCATAGAGACCAGTGTCTGAGAGAGTGACCTTCTTCAGCCTCAGTAAGACATACCCCTCCCCTATGGAGTCCTTCAGCAGCTCAGTTCTCCATCGATAGTCTGGCATCTGCATATAGCGCTGGTCTGTCCCTTCTCTGTAGAGATGCACCACAGCATGAAACTGATCTCTGAAGAACCGCACTTCCATGGCCTCCGCACTTGTCTTAGGAGAGAGGAAGCACGAGAACACTGCGTCCTCCCCGACCACGACCTGGACGGGCTTGGCTGGTCCCATCACCTGCCACTGGCCTGTGGAAGGAAGCACAAGAGATAACTGAACAAAGACCCTGTCAGTGTGTCCCACTCATGGCTGGCGTGTGCCTGAAAGCAACAAAGGAACAAGACGAACAAACAAAGAAACAAAAACTCATAGACACATACAACAGTTTAGTAGATACCAGAAGGGAAAGCGGAAGGGGGATGGTAGAAGAGGGTAAAGAGGATCAAATATATGGTGATGGAAGGAGAACTGACTCTGGGTGGTGAGCACACAATGTGATATATAGATGACGATTATAGAATTGTACATCTGAAACCTATGTAATTTTACTAATCATTGTTATCCCAATAAATTTAATTTTAAAAAATACACTAAGAATAACTAAAATAAGTAGAGCAATGCAACCTGTTTCAGGTAACAAGAGGCAATGTTTAAAAGATATCATTTATTCCAGAATTGATCTATATATTCAGTATAACTCTACTGAGCATCTCAATAGAGTTTCCTTAGAACTAGACAAGTTGATCCAAATTTATGCAAATGTACCAGATGAAAGTTTGTAAATATTCCATGTGTGCTTCAAAATAATGATTTTTGTGGGTGAAGTCTTCTAAGGATGTCTAACAGATCAGGATTGTTAATTTGTATGTCAAATATTCTATAATCTTACTAATTTTGTTTACTTATTTAATTATTTTTAGAACTCACAGTATTTCAATTTATACTTATATGTCTATTGATATTTGCTTTATATATATTGAGACATAGTATAAGAAGCAAATAGATTTATAATTTTTTATAGATTTCTAGTGAATAAACATTTTTAGTTTCTGAAATAACTATCCTAATAATGCCTTTTTTCCTTAAGACTTTTTTCTTGACTCTAATATACATATAACTGTTATAGATATATAGGTTAACTCCTTTCATTAACATTTGTCTGTTATGCTTTTCTACTTTTAAAATGTTTCAGTGATTAGTTCATATGTATTACAATTTTCTCTAAGAATTGCACCTGTTGAAATTTTTTTAAATCCAGTCTGACAATCTTTGTCTTTTAACTGGCAAATTAACTCCATTTACATTGATTGTGATTACGGACATATTTGGTTTACATTAATTACCCTATTATTTTTAAATCCTTCCTGAAATTATCCACTCTTTATTCTATTCTGTTTCATAGAGTAATGTAATGTTTTCGCATTTATTTAGAAGTATGTTTTGTTTTTTAAATGAACACACATTTTTTTTTCTTGTTCTTCAAGTTAGCACTCTTAAATTTTGTGTGTGTTGATTTTAGAGGGTTACACAAAAAAGATGATCATATGATGAAGGAAATATTTGATTCTACTCTTCTGCAATTGCAAACAATTGTTTCCACCTAATCAAATTTTATGCTATTATCTTTATATCTCACAGAACTTTGACTTTCAAAACTAATCATTAAAACTGGAAAGTACTATACAACAGCCCTGTGATAAAGGCTCCTGTTCTCCCTCTGAGCTACACAAACATGCACCCCTCCTCCACTCCTCCTCCTCCCCACTCACCTCTTATCCATACTCTGGATTCCACCTCTCGGCTCTGGTCAGAGTACTGGACAGAACATGATATGCTGCCAGCATTTTGTTGGACTATAAGGGAAGTCTCCACATCAAATAGGCCACGTCTGTCTGCATCCACCTTTGAGTCTGAGGGCAAATCATGTCCTAGTGGGTCTTTCCACTTCACTGTGGGCTGGTGAAACCAGCCTGAGGACTTGCAGAGTAGCTGGATGCCTCCATCAACATATCCCATGATAGAAACCAGAGGAGCTGAGCCCAACGCTGGGGAGAAAACAGGAAAGGGATGAAAGCAAAGATCATGCTCCAAGGCCACAGAAGTTCTGAGTCAGATTCATAAAGCTCATAGAAATAATACTCCCACATTTCTTCTCTCCCTGATTTTCTCTCACAGACACATACACACTTATAGCACTGTAAGCTCTTCCAATGGTCTTTGTTCATTAACATGCATTTAACAACTGCTATATACCTGCATATTGCTAATCACTAGATAGGATGTGAATAAGACAGAGCTCCTTCTTATGAGGAACTTTTCCGGAGTTCAGCTGGGGAAGAGAGACCTGAACTGCCAGCTGTTAGATCGGCTAATTAAAGCAACAATGAGCCCAAATCAAATAGCAGTGAAACCTTTCATCATTTACTATCCTAGTATATTCACATAATGACTCCTCCCTCCTCCATTTCCCCCATGAATTGGCATGCTAGTCTAAGGTCAAGTGTATCTGTGCAGTGGAGGGGTTTGTGTCACTATTGAGAGTGTGCTAAACAAAAGACTTCGATAGTTTCATGGACTGTGAGGTTGGGAGAAAAGCGAAGGAAAGGGCTAGTTGTGGAAAGTTACAGGGTCCTGAGTCAGAGTGGGGGAAGATGTTTTCAAGTTTTCCCCCTCCTTTTCCTGATAAGAAGGCCTTGACAGTAGCACTTGAAAAAGACTCTGCCCCAGGCCTCAGACAGAGAGACCTAGGAATGAAGGCACCTGGGCTAGGAATGGAAATATGTGTAAGAGCATGAATTGGCAGGGGCATGGGAGTCTTCGACTACACCTCCTCAAGATACTGAAGGCATTGACTGTGCACAAAGTCTAGTGTGGGGTGGGCAGCTTTTTCTCTTGAGGCCTGTCAAGTAAAGACTTTGTAATTTTCTATGGTCAGGTCTTAAAAATCAGTAGGATTTTCACCAGGAACCAGACTCTCAGAACTCACTGACTAAGCAAGGAGAAAACTAAACAAATACATTTCATTGTGAAAAGTGCATATATGAAAATATGGTTAAGGACAGAGGTCAAGGAGATAGTGATTAACTGTTAGAGGAAGTCACACCTCCCAGGAGGTGACGTTTGTACCCTCCTGTGTCAGATGAAAGAGAAATATATAGGTGGACAAGTCAGGAAGAGGGAGAAGCATGCCAGACAGAAGGTCAGGTAGATACCATGGTGCAGAAAGCAGACATGGAAACTCAACTGACAACAGAAGACCAGGGACCTGAGTGATAAAGTTAAACAAGTTGATTGTCTACTGAAATTGAAGCTTCTAATAGGATTCAGGGTCTCAAAACATAATAGCCAAAATGTCCAGTTTTCAATTAAAAGTTACCCATCACACGAAGAACAGAAGACTGTTATCTTAAATGATAATAGACAATTGACTCACGCCAACACTGAGATAAATTAGATTGGAAATATCTAACAAAGGCTTTTCAATAGCTACCATAAAAATGATTCAACAAATGAATACAGTTTCTCTTGAAAAAATGAAAAATAGAATATCTCACCAAAATACAGAATTTATTTTTAGAAAGAACCAAAAGGAAATTATATAACTGAAAAAATACAATAACAAATAAAAAATTTACCTAATGGGCCTAATACTGGAATGGAAGTGACAGAAAATAGAATCAGTGAACATGGGGATAGATCAATATAATTTACCAAATTCAAACAATATAAAGAAACAGTATTTAAAAAAAAAAAAAAAAAAAAAAAAGACTATGCCTCCTGCCCCCAGGGACATTTGGGAACTTAACAAAATAGCAAACATTTGTATCATCAGAGTCCCAGAAAGAGGGGAGAGAGATAGAAGGACTGGAAAAGTATTTGAAAAAATGATGGCTGATCAACTCCCAAATTTAGTGAAAAACATTAAACAACAGTTTCAAGAAACTGAGGAAATACCAAATAGGAGCAACCCAAAGAAATTCACACTTATATAGTTAAAAATCAAATTTCTGAACACTAAAAGTGAAGGAAAAAATCATGTGTCATGTATGATGCCATGCGGGGTCTCAGCTCCCACTCCCCACATAAGAACGCAGGACATGGTGAGGCCAAAAAGGAACATCCACGGAGCCATAGATAGCGGAGTCATATCACTATATTCTTGCTGGTGGCTGGGGGAGGCACATGCAGTAGTAGCCACATGATCCGCAGTCCGCCATTCACTTCTCTGCCTACCAACCAACCAACAAATCAACGCAGCCCCACAGTTACATCAGTAGCCAATCGGCTAACCAGTTACAGCTGATGGCCAACCAATCACAGTTGATGGTCATTCACTACCTGAGCCAGCACCTCCCCAGCGAGGCACAGAGCCTGGAAACTGCTCTCTGGGACTCTGTCCCCACGTCATGAAAACAACCAGGGAGAAAGCATGTACTACATGTATAGAAACATCAATTTGAATGATAGCAGATTTCTCATCAGAAACATTGAATGCCAGAAAATTTCACATCTTTTCAGTGATAAAAGAACCGTCGGGGCAGCTGGATGCCTCAGTTGGTTAGAGCGTGAGCTCTTAACAAGGTTGCCAGTTCAATTCCCACATGGGCCAGTGAACTGTGCCCTCCACAAGTAGATAGAAAACAACGGCTTGAGCTTGAGCTTGAAGCTTAGCTGCTGGTGAGCGATGGGTTTGCTCAGTGGTTAGAGCTTGGTGCTCATAACACCAAGGTCACCGGTTCAAGTCCCACATGGGCCAGTGAGCCATGCTCTCCATAACTAGATTGAAAACAATGACTTGACCTGGAGCTGAGCTGTGCCCCCCACAACTAGATTGAAAAAACAACGACTTGACATCCTGAAAAAACACTGTTCCCCAATATTCCCTAATAATAATAATAATAATAATAATAATAATAATAATACAGTGTACAATGCCATGGTTTAAAAAACAAAACAAAACTGTCAACAGAAAATCCTATATCTGGGATAAGTGTCCTTCAGAAGGAAAATGCAAGACATTCTCAGATAGAGGGAAATGAGCGAATCTGTTGCTAGCCAACCTAGCCTTAAAGAATGGTTAAAGTGTATAGTATAAGGAATATAGTCAATAATAGTCAATAATATTATAATAAGTATGTCTGCACTAGATTTATTGGGGTGATCACTTCATAAGTTATATAAATGTCTAACCGCTATGTTGTACACTTAAACTAATATAATATTGTATAAGTATTTAAAAAATAAATAGAACTAAACTAGAAAAAAAGTTAAAGGAAATTCTTCAAACAAAAAAATAGATGAAAAAAGGAATGTTAGAACATTAGGACAGAAAAAAGAAACAATGAAGAGAGAAAAAATAAAACAGACTATCCTCATGAGTTTTGAAAATTCATTTGATGGTTGAAATAAAATTATAAACTATCTGATGTGGTGCACAAGGCAATGTTATTTCAAAGTTGGGGAAGAAAAGGGACCTAAGTGAGGTTTGCACATTTTTCTTAAAGTGACACAATGTAAATACCAGTAGATAAAATATTTATGTATATTATAACATCCTGAACAATTGCTAAGAAAACTGTACAAAGTGATATGTTCAAAGCACTACAATTGGTCAAGATGGAATCCTAAAAAAGTGTTTTAATAGCTCACAGAGAGTCTAAGAGACAGAGAGAGAGAGAGAGAGAAACAAATGAAGGAGAAACAAAGAAAGCAAGCAGAAACAAATGGCATATGTAAGCCCTAAATATCAATAACTACTTAAATGTTGTCTTAATTAATTAATTAATTAACCAATTAGAAATTGAAATTGGCAGAATAGTATATGCTGCCTAAAAGAAACTCACGTCAAATATAATGACATAAGTAAGCTAAAATGACATAGACCGCTGGTGGTCACCCTCCAAGAACAGGATGGTACTATCCCCTTACTCCCACCTCACTCAAAATTTATGCAGATGTCAAGAATGATGCCATTATACATGTACTGAGAAGGTATGATAATGTTTGTTACTCACATAATGAGGCTTTTTGGCACTATAGAGCAGGTTCCCAAGAATATCCAAAAATGGCATAAGAGAGCAAAGATAGGAGACTGGCTTGGTTTTCACTGTGGTTAGAGGGACAGGCTGAGGTAAACTTTCCTTCACATGTTGGGTAAGGATTCCATGATTTAAACTCCTCACTGGAACCAAATGAGGGAGGGTCAGGGCTTTCTTATCAGCTTGCCCAGATGTGCAGCAAAACAAGAAGGGGAAGTAGTATGAAAAAAGAGCTTGTCAGCATTAAAACACGAAAAAAATAGAGTAAGACCTTTATGACATATGCATGCAAACATTAATTTTTAAAAAGCAGGATTAGCTATATTAATGTCAAATAAAATGTATTTCAGAATAAATGAAATTACAAGAGACAAAGACAGACCTTACATAATGAAAAAATGATGAATCCACCATAACAACATCGCAATCCTAAATATTTGTGCATCTAACAACAGAACATTTTTTTTTAAGAATGGAGACAAAGTTTTAATTGTTGAAAATTTCAACACCCCATTCTCAGCAATTGATATAATTACTGATGGAAAAATAAGTAAGGATGAAGAATATCTGAACACAATCTACAAACAGGACCTAAATGACTCTTCTTAACAACAACAGAACACATATTCAAGTGCCAGTGAAACATCACCAAGATAGGCCGTATCCTGGCCTATGGACAAACTTGAAATAAATGAAATCACACACACAATGGAAGATTTTCCCAGAGAAACAAATCTGAGGGAGTTCATCACCATTAGACCTGCCTTACAAGAAATGCTGAACAGAGTTCAAGCTGAAATAAAAAGATGCTAATCAGCAACAGGAAAAAAAATACAAAAGTATGAAGCACACTGCTACAGGCAAATATATACTCAGATTTACAAAATTTTAATTCTGCAACAAGATGGTATGTTAACCACTTAACTATAATATAAAGGGTAAAGGAAGGAAGTATTAAAAATAACTACAGCTACTATAATTTGCTAATGAACAAACAATATAAAAGAGGTAAATTGTGACATCAATGATACAAAGAAAGGGATTTCCAGTCAAGATGGTGGAGTAGGTAAATGCTGTGATTTCTTCTTCTCAGATATCAAAATTTCAACTAAACTACAGAACAACCATCACTGAAAATTGCCTGAAGTCTAGCTGAGCAGAACTCCTATAAGTAAGGACATATATTGAAGAAGCCACCTCGAGCCTAGTAGGAAAAGCAGACACAAAATAGGCTGGTCCCACACCCACGTATGACCACTAAAAATTGGAAGGGATATCTCAGCTGTGGAGTTCTCCCTCAGAGGAGTGAGGATCTTAGTCCCATAACACTTTCCTCAGCCTACATCCAGTGCTGGGAAGAGAAGTCCCCATAACTCCTGGTTGTGAAAACCAGCAGAAATTGTGGCTAGGTGAGATGGAGGGTGGCTAGAGTCCCAGGTGATCCTCTTAAAGGGCCTGAGCACAGACTTACTCGATGATGGACTCACTCAGCATGGGGGTAGCAGCTTGGAAGGCACCAGGGACATACTGGGAGGACCTGAGTTCTCAGGCTTCAGGGCAAAGGCTGGAGGGGCAGCTTTCTCCCAGACAGAAGTGCTGGCAAAATCCACTGTTTCTATGCTGAGACTTTGCCCCTCCTTGTGTGCAGATGCAGGCGGGCACCATATCTGAGTCTCCATCAACCTGACTAACACTGTTCCTCCCCCTGGCCCTGGTGATTCCCTGAGACCACACCCCTACCCAAGTTGCAGTCCTACTCAATCTACTTCCAGTGGCTTGTCCATACAAATAGCTTATCTTAGCTCTTAGCTGTGAACTGTCCTAAAATTTCACAAAGTATCACAAAACCCAAATAAGTAGCGTCTGCTTTCAGCATATCCCGTACATCTTGCTGAGCAGCTGCAAGTCCAGATCTAGTGGCAGCCAGCCTCAGTTTGTGGTTTGGCCTCTAGAGGCACCTCCAAGCACAGCACAGGTGGCAGCCATTTGTGGATTGTTTTGTGGCTCATGCCAGGTGGCCTTGGGCAGGTCACAGGATGCAGCAGAACTTGGCCTGCTGTTGAACCTGGCCTGTGGTGGGGCCCCTCTCAGGAGGCCCCAGGAATGGTATGACCAGTAGCCAGTTTCAGACCAAGTCAGAGCATCACTTGTCAACCTCCTGGATGACACACCCAAAGGGCAGAATGGGCAGGCACCAGAGCTCTGCTAAAGTGAATTCTCGCTCTGTAGGATCAGCCCCTGCACAGCAGCTCCTCCACTGTAGTTGTGACAAGTCCTCACAATCAATCGGCCGAGGGTGAATCCCTCCTACTGACTTGTAAACAGCAACCGAGGCTCAACTACAACAGAAGGGCACACAAAACCACCACAAAAGACACACCTGGAGCACCTGGATCAGGTGACCATAGAGACTTTGCCATTGAGCCCCACAGCACACCTACTACATAAGGCCACCCTACTAAGACCAGGAGTCATAACAACCCTACCTAATACATAGAAACAAACAGAGGGAGGCAGCCAAAATGGGGAGACAAAGAAACATGTCCTGAACAAAAGAACAGAACAAAACTCCAGAAAAAGACCTAAATAAAATAAAGACAAGCAATCTACTAGACACAGAGTTCAAAACACTGGTTATAAGGATACTCAATAATCTCAGGGAGAACTTCAACAAGGAGACAGAAAACATAAACATGGAGATAGGAAACATAAAAAGAACCAGTCAGAAATAAGGAATACAATAACTGAAATGAAGACTACATTAGAGGGAATCAACAGTAGATGAGATGAAACAGGATTGAACCAGCAATTCAGAAGATAAGGTAGCAGAAAACACCCAATCAGAACAGCAAAGAGAAAGAAGAATCCAAAAAAATGAGGACAGTTTAAGGGACTTCTGGGACAACATCAAGTGTACCAACATTTGCATCAGAGGTACCAGCAGGAGAAGAGAGAGAGCAAGGAATAGAAAACCTATTTGAAAAAAATGACAGGAAACTTCCCTCACCTGGTGAAGGAAATAGATATACAAGGCCAGGAAGCACAGAGAATCCCAAAAAATATAAACCTAAAGAGTCCAAACCAAGACACATCATAATTAATGCCAAAAGTTAAAGACAAAGAGATAATCTTAAAAGCAACAAGAGAAAAGTAGTTAGTTACATGCAAGGGATCTCCCATAAAACTGTCAGCTGACTTCTCAAGAAAAACTTTGCAGGCCAGTAGGGAGTGGCAGGAAATATTGAAAATGGTGCAAAGCAAGGACCTACAACCAAGATTACCCAGCAAAGCTATCATTTAGAATCAAAGGACAGATAAAGAGCTTTCTAGGCAAGAAAAAGTTAAAGGAGTTCATCACCATGAAACCAGTATTACAAGATATGTTAAAGGGACAAGAAGAAGGAGAAGGAGAAGGAGAAGGAGAAGGAGAAGGAGAAGGAGAAGGAGAAGGAGAAGGAGAAGGAGAAGGAGAAGGAGAAGGAGAAGGAGAAGGAGAAGGAGAAGGAGAAGGAGAAGGAGAAGGAGAAGGAGAAGGAGAAGGAGAAGAAGAAGAAGAAGAAGAAGAAGAAGAAGAAGAAGAAGAAGAAGAAGAAGAAGAAGAAGGAAGAGAAGGAGGAGGAGGAGTTAAAAAATATGAATAGCAAAAGAAAATAACTACATATCTATCAACAATTACTTTAAATGTAAATGGATTAAATGTTCCAATTAAGAGACAATAGGGTGGCCTTTTCATGAAGCTGGAGCCAAAAGTGAAGAAGGAAGCCCCTGCCCTCCTAAAGCCAAAGACAAAGCAATGGCTAGACAAAGCAGAGACAAAGCAAAGAAGAAGTGCTGAAAGGCATCCACAGCCACACAAAAAAAGATCCCCACGTCACCCACTTTTCAAAGCCCAAGACACAGCAGCTCGAAAGGCAGCCTAAATATCCTTGGAAGAGTGCCCCAAGAGAAACAACCTTGACCACTATGCAATCATTAAATTCCTCCTAACTGCTGAGTCTGCCATGAAGAAGATAGAAGACAATAATACACTTATGTTCATTACGGCCAACAAGCACCAGATCAAACAGGCTGTGAAGAATCTCCATGACATTGATGTGGCCAAGGTCAACACCTGATCAGGCCTGATGGAGAGAAGGAGGCATGTTTGATTGGCTCCTGACTATGATGCTTTGGATATTGCCAAACAAATTGGGATCATCTAAACTGAGTTCAGCTGGTTAATTCCAAATATGAATTTTTTAACTGTAACAACAACAACAACAAAAACAACAACACAATAGGGTGGCTGAATGGATAAGAAAAGAAGACCTTTGCATATGCTGCCTACAAGAGAATCACTTCAGATTGAAAGACACACACTCTCTGAAAGTAAAGGGATGGAAAAAGGTATTCCAGGAAAATGGAAACAAATAAACAAAGCTGGGATAGCATATTTATACCAGACAAAACAGACTTTTAAACAAAGGCTATAACAAGAGACAAAGAAGGACCCAGTAATTCTACTTGTGGATATTTATCGAAAAAAAAACCCAAAACACTAATTTGGAAAGATTTATGCATCCCTATGTTCATTGCAGCATTATTTACAATAGCCAAAACATGGAGGCAACTAAGAGTCCATCAATGGATGAATGGATAAAGAAGAGGTTGTACATATATACAAAGGAATATAACTCAACCATAAAAATGGATGAAATCTTGCCATCTGCAACAACTTGGATGGACCTAGAGGGACCTAAGTGAAGTAAGTTACACAGAGAAAGACAAATACAGCATGATTTCACTTATATGTGGAATCTAAAAACGAAAATAAATTAAAAAAAAAAACAGAAGCAAACTTATAGATTCAGAGAACAAGCTGATGATTGCTAGATGGGTTTTTAGGGGGTAGTTGAAAAATGGGAAGGGATTAAGAGGTACAAATTGGTTGTTACAAAGTAGTCATGGGGATGTAAGGTATAGCAGAAGGAATATGGAATAACTATGTATGGTGTCAGATGGGTACTAGATTTATCGAAGGTGATAGATGGGAGTGAGGTTGGGAGATAGGGTGAAAAAGGTAGAGAAATTAAGAAGTATAAATTGGTAGTTACAAAATAATCATGGGGATATAAAGAAAAGCATAGGGAATATAGTTAATAATACGATAATAACTACATACAACATCAGGTGGGTACTTGCCAGGAGGATGACTTCTTAAATTACATAAATGTCTAACCACTATGCTGTACACATGACATTAATATAAAATAATATTTAATGTCAACTGTAATTCAAATATTAAAAAGGGGGGAAACAAAAGGGGAAAATACAAAAAGGGGTGTAAAATGGTGGAGCTTTTGGAGGCATTTGAAGTTAACTTGCTATCAGCTTAAAATGGACTGTTTTAACTATAAGATGTTTTATGTAAATCTCATGGTAACTACAAAACAAACACCTAGAAGGTTCTCAAAAGATAAAAAGAAGGGACTCATAGCATACTACCATGGAATATCTCCAATTCACAAAAATAAGTGACAAGAGAGGAAAAAAAGAACAATGAAACTATAAAACAGTTGAAAAGAAATAAGATGGCACTAGTAAGTCCCTATATATCAATAATTACTCTACCTGTAAGCGGACTGAATTCATCAATGAAAAGGCACAAAGTAGCTGGATGGATAAGAAAAAGAAGACCCAACTACATGCTGCTTACAACAGACTCACTTCTGCTTTAAGAACACACATAGGTGAAAATTGAAGGAATAGAAAAAGATATTCCATGCAAGTGTAGACCAAAAGAAAGCAGGGATAGTTATATTTATATCAGAAAAAATAGACTTTAAACCAAAAACATTAATAAGAGGCAAAGAAGATCACTATATGATGATAAAAGGGTCACATCGTTAAGAAGATATAACTATCATAAATATGCACACCCAACATTAAAGCACCTAAATACATTAAGCAAATATTATCAGATCTGAAGGGAGAAATAGACAATACAATAATAGTGGGGAACTCCAATACTCTCCCCTCAGCAAGAGGAAATCAGATAGAAAATCAATAAGGAAACATTAGATTTGAACCATGCATTCGATCAAATGAACCTAACAGCCACTTAGAGAACATTCTATCCAACATCAGCAGAATATACATTCTTCTGAAGTACACATGAAACATTCTGCAGGATACATCATATAATAGGAAGTAAAATGAGTCTTAGCAAATTTAAGAAGACTGAAATCATACCAAGTATTTATTTCAACTACAATGGTATTAAACTAAAAGTCAACAACTTGAAGAAAGCTAGAATGTCTACAAATATGTGGAAATTAACACACTTTGAACAACCCATGGATCAAAGAAGCCAAAAAGGGAAATAAGAAAAAGAATTAAAAACAAACAAAAATGGAAACACTACATATCAAAACATGTGAAATGCTGCAAAAGCAGTTCTGAAGCAGTCTACAGTGAGAAATGCATATGTTAATAAAATAGAACGATCTAGGATAAACAAACTAACTTTTTACACCTCAAGGAACTAGAAAAAGGAGAGCAAACTAGGCCTACAGTTAGCAGAAAGAAGAAAGTAACAAAAATCAGAGTACAGATAAATGAAATAGAGAACAAAAAAAATCAAAATGAATTTAACAGCATATGAAAAGGATCCTTCCTCAGGTCCAAGTGGGATTTGTTCCTGGGATGTAAGAGTGGTTCAGTTTGAAATAATAAATGTGATACACTTATTAATAGAATGAAAGATAAAAATCATATTACTATCTCAATAGATACAGAAAAGGCATTTGACAAAATACAACAATATTTTATGATAAAAACACTTAACAAATTGGGTATAGAAGGAACATAACTCAACATAATAAAAGCCATATATGACAAACACAGAGCTAACATTATAGTCAACGGTGAAAAATCAAACGTTTTTCTCTAAGATCAGGAATAAGACAAGCACACCACTCTCATCATCTTATTCAATATAGTAGAGCAGGTCTTTAAATAAAGTCTGTTTTCTGAACAGACTCTTCACAAAATAAATTATATAAATCGTTATTAAGGACAAGAAAAATTATGCCATTTCATGCAACATCAATTTTGTTATAATGTTGATGAGAAAAAAAAATTCTTGCCTGGAGCCACTGTCTGTGCAGTTTGCAGATTCTCCCCATGTCTGCGTGGGTTTTCTCTGGGTATTCCAGTTTCCTCCCACATCCCAAAGATGTGCACATTAGGTTAATTGGCATATCTAAATTGTCCCAGGATAAGTGAGTATGGGTGTGTGTGTGAGTGCACCCAGTGATGGAATGGCGTCCTGTCCAGGGTTAACTCCTACCTTACACCCTGAGATGCTGGAAGAGGATTCAGCCACCTGTGACCCTGAACTGGATTAAGCAGGTTTGTAAATAATTATCTTATTTGTTTATGTTAATCTTTCTTAAATGTATGTATAGTTTACATTTATTTCAGAGTTTAATATTAGATGTGTTTTGGGTCTTTATTTAGAAGTTCAGTGATGTTTTTGTCACTAGAAATATGCCATAGGAACTTAAGTCTTGTTTATATCAATTAGCCTGTGGTAAAATTGGTTTTGGTATATGTTATTTCATTAAAAGTCACAGATTCCAAGGACCTATCAATAACATTAAGTGAGGACTTACTGTACTGACAAAGAAGTAAAACACATCCAAATTGAAACTGAGGAGGTAAAATTGTTATGTGCAGATGATATGATCTTATATATAGAAAATCCTAAAGACTAGACAGAACTCTGCCCCCCCCAAAAAAAAACACCTGTTGGAACTAATCAACTATTGACCTTCAAAACACAGCCAGATGTTTCTCCAGCACAGTGGTTCATTTGGGCACAACAAAGAATTGCAGTTTGGGACATGGCAAACTAAACACAAGTACAGAGAAGCAAAGGGGATGAATGTTCCGTTATGGACTTGCGAAGAGCAATTGTAAATGAAGAGTCCATTGGAGGAAACTGAAAGTTTGAAGTATAGCGACTTTTCATTGGCTGAGTTATGTCAGTCTCCCATTGGCCCAGCTGTTACTGGGCAAGGAGGACTCTTTTCTTCCACCTGCTGAGATAGTAAAGGAGTAACACTTCCTGTCAGAGTTGCAAGGTACATTTCTTCCTATTGGAGTCGAGTGACACACACCTGACATGGGCATGGAGTGACACATACCTGAAAGTTCTCTCTTCTAGCCTTCTGACTCCATTTGAAATGTGATTTATCTTTATTAATTTCTACACAAGAAATGCAGTTAAGTTTCATGACATGAATACAATATAGAAAAATCAGTTGAGTTTCTATACATTAACAACTAAATATCAGAAAAAGAAATTAAAAAACTATCCCATTAATAATAGCATCAAAGACAATAAAATACTTAGGAATACATTTAAACAAGGATGTGAAAGATCTATACAATGAAAACTACAAGATTTTGATGACAGAAATTGAGACAACACCAAATGGAAAGATATTCTGCATTTATGAATAGAAGAATTAATATTGGTAAAGTGTCCATACTACCCAAAGCCATCTATAGACTCGATGCAACCCCTATCAAAATTCTGGTGATATTTTTACAGAAATAGAAAAAAAAATCCTAAAATTTGTGTGAAACCCAAAAGACTCTGAATAGCCAAAGAAATCTTGAGTAAGAACAAAGCCAGAGGAACCATACTTCCTGATTTCGAACTATACTACAAAGCTATAGTAATTGAAATAGTATGGTACTGACACGTCATCAAAATGGCGGCGTGCAGTGAGCCTCTGTAAAGCTCCCCTAGAATTTACAACTAATCGAACAATAATAATTCCACACAGGATTCCCTGCACAGCAGAGAGGCAAGACAAAGAGGCCCACTACTGAATTCACCTAAAGGTGGGCGAATCACGCAAGTAAGGGAGAAGGGAAGGGAGAAGTGCAGAGACCGAGCCGTGGGGGCATAGAACGCAGACCTAGCTCAGTGATCCGAGCTCGCAGCATCCCAGAACTACTGCAGCCACGGGAGAGGGAAGAACTGGGACAGCTAGGGCTCTGCTTATGGCACACAAGGCTGAGGGGGCAGCATATAACACGGCTGAACCTAACGCTCATGGCAGAGACCTCAGAGAAAAGACTGAGGGAAGAAGGCTGAAAACGGTGGTTTAAGCCCTCACTGCCAAGCAGAGAAGGGAAGCCTTAGGCACTGAGACTACCCACCCCAGAGCTCACCCCGCCCCCACCTGCCCAGTGCTACAAGTGGAACAGTAGCAGTGTCAGATCAAAAGAACAGAATATTTGCTGTTCTGAGAACTGTAGACCGCAGACACAGATTCTCAGCCCAACTAGTTCCAGCAAAGGGCAGGGAGCTGTGGAAGCAGGACCGGCTGTGGTGGTGGTCGCCGCCATTGCTCTGGGCCCCTCTCACAACTCAACCCGCCCCTGGCCCCACCTATCTGGGCGGATCCCTGCAGGAGTAAACAGAACTGCTGAAACATACAGGCTCTGAATCTGGTGCAGGAAGAGCTTTGGAACTTCAAAAGCTCTCCACATACCCACACGGACACTGTGCCCTGTGACCCAGGTGAACTATTAACAGAGAAGAAGCCCGTCTCCCAGGGAATCCCCCCATTGTGTGAGAAGCTGGAATAGTGCAGAGAAAACATAGCACTACAGCGTAGAGAGAAAAAAAGACTGCAGTTGTAGAGAAAATAAAATACTCTGCCAATAAGTACTGGAAAACAAAAGAAAGACCACTTCCTATTAATTTGTTGCAGAAGCCACTGCTATAGATGTCTAGGGAGAGAAATAATAAATCAGTAATTGCCATGAATAAACAAGGCAACAATACAGCTCAGAAAGAAAGTGAAAAGTCTCTAGAAAAGGAACTTAAACATATGGAAATATGTGACTTAAATGACAGAGAATTCAAGATTGCAGTTCTTAAAAAATTCAACGAGATGCAAGAAAACACAGCAAGGCAGTTTAATGAATTCAGAAACACAATCAAAGAACAACATGAGCATTTTATGAAAGAGATTGAAATTTTAAAAAAGAACCAAATAGAATTTCTGGAGATTAAGAACTCAATAGAAGAAATTAAGAATGAAATAACCAGCTTAGGTAGTAGAGTTGACCAGATGGAGGAAAGAATCAGTGACATCGAAGATAGAAACCTGGAAATTACACAGATGGAAGAAGAAAGAGACTTGAGACTTAAAAGAAATGAAAGAACTCTACAAGAACTTTCTGACTCCATCAGAAAGAGCAATATAAGAATAATGGGCATACCAGAAGGAGAAGAAAGAGAGAGGGGAACAGAGAATATATTCAAACAAATTGTCGATGAGAACTTCCCAAACTTGTGGACAGAACTGGATCCTCGAATCCAAGAAGCAAATAGAACACCTAATTACCTCAATCCCAACAGGCCTTCTCCAAGGCACATTGAATTGAAGCTGTCTAAAATCAACGACAAAGAAAGAATCCTCAAGGCAGCCAGGGAAAAGAAGACGGTAACCTACAAAAGAAAGCCCATTAGATTATCATCAGATTTTTCAGCAGAAACTCTACAAGCCAGGCGGGAGTGGAACCAAATATTCAAACTATTGAAAGAGAGAAATTATGAGCCAAGAATAATATATCCAGCAAAGATATCCTTTAGATATGAAGGAGGAATAAAGACTTTTCCAGACATAATGAAGCGAAGGGAAGTTTCTAATACACGACCTGCACTACAAGAAATACTAAAGCAGGCTATTCGACCACCATCAACAGGGACAATTTGTGGCAACCGAAATATAAAAAGGGGAGAGTAAAGGCCTTAACCAGAATATGGGAATGGAGAAAGTAAGCCTGCTGAAGAAAATGGAATACTCTAAATATTAATTTTTTTTACATAAACTTAAGCGTAACCACTCAAAAAAAATCCAGTACTGAAATATATACTGTAATAAAAAAAGAAACAGAGGGAAACATCATAGAATACCACCACAAATAAATAATAAACAACAACAAACAGGCAAAGAAACAATGGAGACACAGATTTACCAGAAAACTAAAGATAGAATGACAGGAAATCCTCACATATCAATAATCACCCTAAATGTAAATGGACTGAACTCACCAATAAAAAGGCACAGAATAGAAGATTGGATCCAAAAACTGAAACCAACCATATGCTGTATCCAAGAGACACATCTCAGCTACAAAGACAAGCATAGACCCAAAGTGAAAGGGTGGAAATTGACACTCCAAGCAAATGGTGCCCAGAGAAAATCAGGTGTAGCCATAATGATATCAGATGAAACAGACTTCAAGGTGAAAAAGATAACAAGAGACAAAGATGGACATTTCATAATGGTAAAGGGACTATACAACAAGAAGACATAACAGTCATCAATATTTATGCCCCCAATCAGGGAGCACCAAAATATACCAAGCAACTACTAACAGAACTAAAGGGAGAAATTGACCAAAACACAATTATACTAGGGGACTTAAATACATCATTGACAGCTATGGATAGATCATCCAAACAGAAAATAAATAACGAAATAGCAGCCCTAAATGACACATTAGATGAAATGGACATAATTGACATTTATAGAGCACTTCATCCTAAAACATCAGACTATACATTCTTTTCTAGTGTACATGGAACATTCTCAAGGATAGACCATATATTGGGACATAAAATCAGCCTCAGCAAATTTAAGAAGATTGAAATCATACCAAGCATATTCTCTGATCACAAGGCTTTGAAATTGAGTATCAACTGCAAAAAGAAAGCAGGAAAACACACAAATACATGGAGATTAAACAACATACTTTTAAAGAACGACTGGGTCAAAGAAGAAATTAGAGGAGAGATCAAAAGATACATAGAAACAAATGACAATGAAAATACATCCTACCAAAATTTTTGGGATGCAGCAAAAGCAGTTTTAAGAGGGAAATTTATATCATTACAGGCCTATCTCAAGAAACAAGAAAAATCCCAAATAAATAACCTCATGTTACACCTTAAAGAGCTAGAAAAGAAGAACAAGTGAAACCCAAGGTCAGCAGAAGAAAGGAAATCACAAAAATCAGAGCAGAACTAAATGAAATAGAGAACAAAAAGACAATAGAAAAAATTAATGTGACAAAGAGCTGGTTCTTTGAAAAGATTAACAAAATTGACAAACCCTTGGCTAGACTCACTAAGATAAAAGAGAAGACACTAATTAACAAAATCAGAAATGAAAAAGGGAAGTTATCACGGACACCACAGAAATACAAAGGATCATCCAAGAATACTATGAAGGACTATATGCCACCAAATTCAATAACCTAGAAGAAATGGACAAGTTCTTAGAAACATATAGCCTTCCAAGGCTGAACCATGAAGAACTGGAAAATCTAAACAGACCGATCACCAGTAAATTGAATCAGTCATCCAAAACCTTCCCAAAAGCAAAAGTCCGGGACCAGATGGCTTCACTAGTGAATTCTACCAAACCTTCAAAGAGGATCTAATACCAATCCTGCTCAAACTCTTCCAAAAATTGAAGAAGAGACAGTACTCCCTAACTCATTTTATGAGGCCAACATTACCCTGATACCAAAACCTGGTAAGGACAACACAAAAAAGAAAACTACAGACCAATATCTCTGATGAATACAGATGCAAAAATCCTAAACAAAATTCTAGCAAATCGAATACAACAATGCATTAAAAGATTATTCATCACGACCAAGTGGGGTTCATCCCAGGGCACAAGGATGGTTCAACATATCAAATCCATCAATGTGATACATCACATAAACAAAATAAAGGACAAAAATCATATGATTATATCAATTGATGCAGAAAAAGCATTTGACAAGATACAACATCCATTTATGATTAAAACACTTAATAAAATAGGTATAGAAGGAAAATACCTTAACATAATAAAGGCCATATATGACAAGCCCTCAGCTAATCTCATAATTAATGGTGAAAAACTGAAGCCCTTTGCTCTACGTTCAGGAACACGACAGGGCTGTCCCCTATCACCTCTGCTTTTCAACATAGTGTTGGAAGTCCTTGCCAGAGCAATCAGGCAAGAGAAAGAAATAAAAGGTATCTAAATTGGGAATGAAGAAATTAAATTATCACTCTTTGCAGATGACATGATGCTATATATAGAAAACCATAAAGACTCCACCAAAATGCTATTAGAAACAATGAACGAACACAGTAAAGTTGCTGGCTACAAAATCAACGCACAAAAGTCCATTGCCTTCCTATATACTAACAATGAAATCCCAGAAAAAGAAATACAAAAAACAATTCCTTTTGCAATTGCAGCAAAAAGAAGAAAATACCTAAGAATAAACTTAACCAAGGATGTGAAGGACCTGTATGCTGAAAACTATAGGACATTTTTGAAAGAAATGGAAAGACATTCCGTGCTCATGGATTGGAAGAATCAAAATAGTTAACATGGCCATATTACCCAAAGCAATATACAGATTTAATGCAATCCCCATCAAAATTCCAATGGCATTTTTAAAAGAAATAGAACAAAAAAAATCATCAGATTTGTTTGGAACCACAAGAGACACCAAATAGCCAAAGCAATCTTAAGAAAAACGAACAATGCAGGAGGTATCATACTCCCTGTTTAGCTTGTACTACAGGGCTACAATAATCAAAACAGCATGGTAATGGCAGAAAAACAGACACATAGACCAATGGAATAGAATTGAGAACCCAGAAATAAAACCACATAAATATGGACAGATAATTTTGACAAAGAAGCTAAAAACATACAATGGAGGAAAGACAGCCTCTTCAATAAATGGTGCTGGGAGAATTGGATAGCCACGTGCAAAAGAATGAAACTGGACTGCTATCTGTCACCATGTACCAAAATTAATTCAAAATGGATCAAAGACTTAAGCATAAGACCTGACACAATAAACTGCATAGAAGAAAACATAGGTACTAAACTTATGGACCTTGGGTTCAAAGAGCATTTTATGAATTTGACTCCAAAGGCAATGGAAGTAAAAGCTAAAATAAACGAATGGGACTATATGAAACTTAAAAGCTTCTGCACAGCAAAAGAAACCATCGACAAAATAAAGAGGCAACCAACTGAATGGGAGAAGATTTTTGCAAACAGTGCCTCAGATAAGGGGCTAATATCCAAAATATACAAGGAACTCATGCAACTCAACAACAACAAAACAAACAACCCAGTTGAAAAATGGGCAGAGGACCTGAAGAGACATTTCTCCAAAGAGGACATACAAATGGCAAATAGACATATGAAAAAATGCTCAACATCACTAATCATCAGAGAAATGCAAATCAAAACCACAATGAGATATCACCTCACCCCAGTCAGAATGGCTATCATCAACAAGACAAATAGTAACAAGTGTTGGAGAGGCTGTGGAGAAAAAGGAACCCTCATACACTGTTGGTGGGAATGCAGACTGGTGCAGCCGTTATGGAAGGCAGTGTGGAGGTTCCTCAAAAATTACGAATAGAATTACCATATGACCCAGCAATCCCTCTCCTGGGTATCTACCCAAAAATCTGAAAACATTTACATAAAGACACGTGTGCTCCAATGTTCATTGCAGCTTTGTTTACGTGGCCAAGACATGGAAACAACCAAAATGTCCTTCGATAGATGAATGGATAAAGAAGTTGTGGTATATATACACAATGGAATACTATTCAGTAAGAAAAGATGATATAGGAACATTTGTGACAACATGGATGGATCTTGAGAGTATGATGCTAAGTGAAATAAGTCAGACAGAAAAAGCAGAGAACCATATGATTTCACTGATATGTGGTATATAAACCAAAAACAACAAAAGAACAAGACAAACAAATGAGAAACAAAAACTCATAGACACAGACAATAGTTTAGTGGTTACCAGAGGGTAAGGGGGTGGGGGTGGGAGATGAGGGTAAGGGGATCAAATATATGGTGATGGAAGGAGAACTGACTCTGGGTGGTGAACACACAATGGGATTTATAGATGATGTAATACAGAATTGTACACCTGAAATCTATGTAATTTTATTAACAATTGTCACTCCAATAAATTTTTTTAAAAAATGTAAAAAAAAAAGAAAGAAAGAAATCGTATGGTACTAACATAAAAATAGACACATAGACCAATGGAACAGAATCAAGGGCCCAAGTAACCCCCACATATATAGTCAACTAATATTTGACAAGGGAACTAAGAATACTCAATGGGGAAATGACAGTCTTTTCAACAAATGATGTTGGGAAAACTGTATTACTACACACATAAAATGAAATTGGACCCTATCTTATTACTCACAAAAATTAACTGAAAATGGATTAAAGCCTTAGATGTAACACGTGATAGAATAAAATTCCTAGAAGAAAGCATATAGAAGAAGCTCCTTGACAATTATTCTTGGATCAACACCACAAGTTCAAGCAACCAAAGCAAAAATCGACAAGTGGGACTACATCAAACTAAAAACTTCTGCACAGCAAAATAAACAACCAACAAAATGAAAAGGCAACCTATAGAATGCGAGAAAATATTTTCAAAGTATATATCACATAAAGGAATCATATTCAGAATATATAAAGAACTCATATAACTCAACACCAAAAAACAAACAATCCAATTTAAACAAACAGACAGAACCCAGAACAGACACTTCTCTCAAGAAGGCACACAAATGGCCAACAAATGTATGAAAATATGCTCAACTTCACCAGCTATGAGGGAAATGCAAATCAAAACCACAATGGGATATCACCTCAAACCTCTTCAAATGGCTATTATCAACAAGGCAAGTAATATCAAATATTGGAGAGGATGTGGAGAAAAAGGAACCCTCCTACACTGATGGTGGGAATGTAAATTGGTACAGCCACTAGGGAAAACAGTATGGAGGTTCCTCAAAAAATTAAGAATATAGCTACAATATGACCCAGCAATCCCTCTTCTGGGTATCTATAAAAAAAAAAAAAAAAAAAAATGAAAACATTTGTTTGTAAAGAAATATGTATCCCAATGTTCATTGCAGCATTGTTCATGGTGGCCAAGACATGGAAACAACCTGAGTGTACTTTGATGAATGACTGGATAAAGATGTGGTGCATATATATAATAGAATACTACTTGGCCATTTGTATGTTTTCTTGAGAGAAGTGTCTGTTCAGGTCTTCTGTCCATTTTTTAAATTGAATTGTTTGCTTTGGTGTTGAGTTTTACGAGTTCTTTATATATCTAGATATTACTCCCTTACCTGATATATAGTTTTAAAAAATGAAATACTGCCATTTACTACAACATGGATGTATCTTGAGAACATCATGCTAAGTGCAGCAAGTCAAGTCAGATGGAAATAGACAAGGACAATATGATTTCCCCCTTATGTGGAATATAAAACAGAAAGCAACAAATGGACAAACAAAATAAACAAACAACCCCCCACCCCTGCCGCAAGAAAAAGTCTCATAGACACAGATAACAGTATGGTGGTTACCAAAAGGGAAAGGTGGTGGTGAGAGGTAGAAGAGGGTAAAGGGGATCAAACATATGGTGACAAAAGAAGACTTAACTTTGGGTGTTGAACACACAATGCAATGTACAAATGATGTGTTTTAGAATTGTGCACTTGAAACTTATATAATCTCATTAACCAATGTTACCCCAATAAATTTAATAAAATTAATTTTTAAAAGTGTGCATTGGTAAGTAAAAGAAGCCAATCTGAAAGGGCTATACACTGTATGATTACAAATATATGACAATTGTGGAAAAGGCAAAACTATGGAGCCAGTAAAAAGATCACTGGTTGCCAGAGGTTTAGCAGAGAAGAATAAATAGTTTAATTTTTCTGCAAACTGAAAACTGTTGAAAAAAATAAAGGCTAAAAAGGATACCATGAGCATATTCTTACCATACAACCCAGCAGTTCCACTCCTGAGCATTTACCCTAGAGAAATAAAAACTTAGGCTATCCAAAGACCTGTACACAAATGTTCATTAAAGTCTTATCTGTAAAAGCGAAAACTGGAAACAACCCTAATGTTCAATGGGTGAATGGCTAAACAATCTTGGTACATCCATACCATGGAATACTGCTCAGCAATAACAGGGAACAAACTATTGATACAGGCAACTCAAGGGCATGGTGTTCAGTGGAAAAGCCAATCTCAGAGGTCATGTATTGTGTAATTGTATTTATGTACACTTTAGAAATGACAAAATTATGGAAATGGAGAAGACATAAATGGATGCCAGGGCTTGGGGAGTAAGGAGGGTTGCAAGTAAGGGAGTAAGGAGGGGAGTCAGGGGAGTTGGTGGGTAAGGAGGGTTAATGTGACTATAAGGAGGTAGCAGAGGGAGATCTCAATGGTCATGGGCTAGGTCTACACCCTGATGTTGATGTCATGTGGTTACATAAAATGACATAGAACTATACACATGAGGCAGATTAAATGAACAGTGTATGATCTAAACTCCTAACTAAACGACCTAAGATATTTTTGAAACTCCTTATTCAACAAATAGTTCAAAAAGTCCCAGTTGGTTCTACCAGACAACTAGGTTATGAGTTCTCTGAAATGAGCAACTGACCTGAAACCTGCAGCTCCCAGATGGCCTCCTGGTCATTATTCTGGGAGATGAACCCACATCCATAGAGACCAGTGTCTGAGAGAGTGACCTTCTTCAGCCTCAGGGAGACATGCCCCTCCGCTATGGAGTCCTTCAGCAGCTCAGTTCTCCCTCGATAGGCTGGCATCTGCCTATGGCGCTGGTCTTTCCCTTCTCTGTAGAGATGCACCACAGCATGGAACTGATTTCTGAAGAACCGCACTTCCATGGCCTCCGCACTTGTCTTAGGAGAGAGGAAGCACGAGAACACTGCGTCCTCCCCGACCACGACCTGGACGGGCTTGTCTGGTCCCATCACCTGCCACTGGCCTGTGGAAGGAAGCACAAGAGATAACTGAGCAAAGACCCTGTCAGTGTGTCCTGCTCATGGCCAGCGTGTGCCCAGGGGTGCGACATCCATCTGATCTCCTTTCCAAACCAGTGACCAGCGTTTGTACATCCCTTACACTTGACAGATCACTTCCACATCCCTTGCTTCATTCTGTATCACAAACATCCGACAGGTGTGTGTTATTGACATTCCCATTTCCAAGATGGAAACACAATGTATCAGAGAGACTAAGTAAGTTAATCAGGGGCATGAGAGCACTTTCCAAATGCTGACCCTCTGACTGGAAGAGAATCTAAACCCACATTCTCTTGTCTCTGCCCGTCTGCTTCACCACACACTCACAACAGCCACTTTTCATCTTCTGCGCTAAAAGCTAAAGATGATCCATTTTCCAGGAGGGAATATTAACAACAAAGTCTCTAGTTTAGGATAATTTGTTTCCTTCAAGCTCATGGTTACATCTTGTAAATGTTTCAATGGTATAAGAAAGGAATGTCTTTGTCCATAGGTTAAACCTTTACTTGTACTTCCTTATTTTATTTATCTGCTTCTGCCAAATTCTGAGAGGCATGTATGACATTGTGACAAGGAGATTTTGCAGTTTTCATGTTAGAGATTTGCTCTCTGGTGAATTCATGGTGATTCTCCTTCCATGGAGTGTGCTTTATGAACACACCTCTTTGGGAGCGTCTCTTAATTAATTCACATGTATGCATTTCTGATATGTGCATAGATGGGTGTGCTGGAGTGTGTATACTCATCAGAGGAAAGGGGGTCACACTGTAAATTTCCTTTTCAAGCACGAGGAAATTCCCAAAGTGATCACTTATTTTTAAATAAGTGAATATCTTTATTTTACGACCCATTATTTCTTACTTTAAATATGTTTTATACATCTTTTTGAAATGTATTTTGCTCATGCATTTTGAAGAAGAGTCAGATGATATAAAATGTGACTTTGCAGCAGAATGTCTGTTCATACACCGGCCTGACCTAGCAGATGCTGAGTGCTGCCACTCACGCCACCCTGAGTCCTCTTGCAGTGGGCTGGGCATGTCCCTGCCCTCTGACAGCCCCACCCAGGAGTCTGGCCTCTGCTCCCTGCTGAGGGCTTTCTCTGCCCTTTGGAACCTGCTCAGTCTGGTGCAGGGCAGCCCAGAAGTGCTGAGAATTGAACAGTGGTGGGGGTACACGTCCCCAGTGGAGGCAGCAGGCAGTGAATGTTGGGATGATCCTGGGTTGCCATTTGTGTGGCCCCTCAGAAGGTGTTTCCATGTCAGTAACCTGTTCATTGGCACACCCTCTTTCGGTTTTCCTCCCTTCTGGCTTTACTCTTTCCACTCTCTTACTTTCGTTCCCAGAATCACTCTTGCACCAGCCCATCTGCACTCAGACCCTTATCCCTGACTGCTTTGGGGACTCAGCTTAGGTGGGCTGTGCTGCTGCTGTTGTGCCTTCAGGGCTGTGGGGGGTTCTCGAGCTGAGGGAACTTTTCCTGTGGTTTCTCTATTCCTCTGGCCAGCCCTTACTGCTGCTGTCATTTTCCTTACCTACAGCAGCTCCTTCCACCCTTTACTCCTCCTTCCCCTGGGGACCAGCGATGAAAAACTGTCTGTCGTTGAACACAGGCTCTGAGCTAATGGAACGCTGAGCTCTGCTCTATGTATAGGAACTCATGTGATCTCCACGCCAGCCTGATCAGGGTGTGATGCCATCTCCTATCAAATGAGCACACAGACACCTGGTAGAATCATGAGCTGCCAAGATCATAAGCAGAGGAAATGGGGGTTTAAAATAAAGTCTTTTTGCCTCTAAGGTCCATGACATCTGCTGCCTCTCCAGGATGCAGAGCAGTCAAAGAAACTCTTCAGAAAATGGATGAGAATGAACGTCATGAGAGGCTGTCCTGTGAACAAGACATATGGGTTTTGCTGTGGAAACATGGAGTGTGGCTTGATTACCCTTATTTCTGTCTTCTTTGCCATGATCTACACAACAGACAGAGCAGATGAGTGGCAGAATGAATGAACCTTTCTGAACCTGTCCAGAAAGACTGGACCTTGTACATTTGGACACCACCTGTACATAGAGAGTGGTCTACTCCAGCCCTCAGCTTCCTCTCTGTACCTTATTCAGTTACTCAACATCCTACACACCAGCCTTTGTGTTGACCATAACTAGAAGAAGAAAGAAGAGTGGACTTCTTCTCAGACTATGCCAGGTTACAACTCAGTCTTCATTTGAAGATCAGGACACCTTCCCCCACCCTCAGGTCACATACCACAGGTGTTTCCCACACAACATGTCCACAGCTGGACCATTATCTTTTCTCCAAACATTTTAGTCAGTGTCCCTTCTACCCCGGCACCCATGTAAGAACCTGGTGCTCTCCTAGAGACCCCTGCCTAAACTCCACAGCCCACCTGGGATAAACATTTAATTTATTCTCCTTCACATCCTTGGTGTGTCCCCTCCCCACTCCCAGGCCCCTCTTCAGCACTCTTTGCCATGATTTCTGGGCTGTTGTCACTGTTGGCACAGTGCCCGAGACCTTCCCGTTGCCCCCTGATCCCCACAGCCCCAGGCATTGATAGATGTCAACCTGGGGCAGAAGTCAGGGAAATGCAAACAAGAAAGATACACTAACCCACTGTGGTGAGATCATGCAGCTAAAAATCTAAGAATGTTAACCAACAAGAAGAGAGGCAGACAGAGTCTCGCCTGGAGGCTTACCTGAGCCCAGCCCCAGGAGACTGAGAAGCAAAGTGAGCACGGGAGTCCCAAGGGCCATGGATGTGTCTGCAGGTCGACCTCACGCTATGGAAACAGACGACAGCAGGGACAGAAGGATGGACCAATTAGAGAGAAGAGGGCTCAGACCAGCTTCTGGTGTGAGGAGCCATGAAGAGGCAGAGCTTGAGCTGATGGCAAACTGCACCATTCTTTTTAGAGTCACCTGATACAGACATGGCCCTGTGTGTTAGGGGAGAGGGGACTCTGCACTTTGAATCACTGCATTTATTGGCCAGCCATAAACATCCATCTCAGACCAAGAAAGCAATGATAGAGAAGGGGGGTGGGGCCCACTGGGAGGGGTTTGTCCTGGGTCAACACTGTGCCCTGTGTGGGTGGCACAGGAATGACAGATGTGGGGATATTAAGGTCCAATCTGGCAGGTAGAACTGTATGGGCGGTGGGATCCAGTCCTATAAAAGAGGTTGTCACAGTTGAGGGTAACAGATTGTGCAGATAAATAGGTGCCATTCCACAGGGGTAAATAAGAATAAGTGAGATGAACATTTCCTGGCATAGCCTGAGGTAATCCTGCCTGTCACCTCCTTTCTTGAGTCCTAGACTAGGACTCAGATCATGAAACAAGATTGGAAGAACTTGCTAGAACAAGACAGAACCTTGATCTCCAAGGACAATAAGGTGAAGAACCTCTCACTAAGTCTTTCATTTACACACTAAGCCAGGGCACTCACGATTAGAGATTTTGCAACCTTTTTAAGCACATGGAAATTCACAATGTGATCACTTACTGACGAGAATGTAAGTTTCCAACGACGCCATGGGGAAAAAACCACACAATTTTTAACCATAATAAAGCTAACATAAAAAAGCAATTTTAAATCTTAGGCAACCCTATATATTTAGAAATTGTTAATAACACAATGTTAAATAACCCATGGGTCCAAAAAGAAATCACAATAGAAGTTAGGAAATATTTAGAATAAAATGTGAGTGAAAATACCACATTTAGGCTAAAATTTAAAACATGTACAATAACAAATGGTGGCAAAGTTGTGGAGCAACAGGAACTTTCCTGGTACAGCCATTTTGCAAGACAGTTGAGCAGTTCCTTACAAAACGAATCATACTCTTTCCATACAACCCAGCAATTGCACTTTTTAGTATTTGCCCAAATGAGTTGAAACCTTATGCTCACACAAAAACCTGCACAGGAATGCTTGTAGCACCTTTATTCATGATCGCCAAAACGTGGAAGCAACCAAGATGCCCTTGAAGAGATGAATGAATAAACAAGTTAATGCAAATCTATAGAAAAGAATATTATTCAGTACTAAGAAAAATGAGCTATCATGTCACAAAAAGATATAGGGGAACCTTAAGTGAATATTGGTAAGTGAATGTATAAGGGTAAAATTTGGTGAATCAATAACATAATTAGACTTAGCTAGTTTGCAGATTGAGTCACTGTATATAGTTCACTATCTACCCACCCGTAATTAAACCTAGCTAGTTTGCAATTAGATCTTCCCTGATATTCAGCTATTTTCTCTTTGTTCCTCCCCTCACTGATTAACTAAAGAACTCTGTTTTGTTTCTCTTCTCAAGGCTACATGTACCTTGTTAGTTCATTTAATTAACAGAATTTTAATCTGAAAAGAGCAATTTCTTAATCCTCAGGTGCCCAGACACCGAAATCCAGTTTACAACTTCTTGCAATATTTACTGGTGCCACATAGTTTCACGCGTGGTGGCCAAGGCCGAGTCCAAAGTCCAGAGATAACATCGTTTTCAAACAGACCCTTTTTTATCACTGAGTAGTATATCATTGCATGGATACACCATAATCTGTTTATCCATTTATCTGTTGATAGCACCTGGATCACTTACTACAGATAAAGCTGCTGTGAACATTCATGTACAAATTTGTAGAGGAATGTATTTCCTTTTCTCTTAAACAAAATACTTAGCATGAGCTGGTAGAATCACATGGAAGGGACTGTTTACATTTTAAAGAAACTGCCAAATTGTTTTTCGAAGTGATTGCACCACTGTACCCCGCCACCAGCTGTGTATGAGACTTTCAATCTCTTAAAAGCCTTGTCAATACTTGGTATGATCAGTCTTTTTAATTTTACTTTAATAGGTGGTAATTGTGTCTCATTGTGGTTTTAATTCGCATTTTGTTACTGTCTAAGGATGTAGAGAATCTTTTCATGGGCTTACTAACCATCTCTATATCTTCTTTGCTGAAAGATTTATTAGTGATGGATGTCGAATATGTCAAACGTTCATTTGCTGCATCTATTGAGATGATCGTATGGTTTTCTTTTTTAGTTTGTTAATGTGTAAGTGTTTGATGTTTGAATATTAAAACATTCCTTTGTTACTAGAATAGACACATTTGGCAGTAATATATTATACTCACAGTATGTCGTTGAATTCAATTTGCTAAACATTTATTTAAAATTTTGCAACTATGTTCTTGAAGGATAAGAATTGGTAGTTTTCTTTTATATTATTCTGATATGTTTGTCTGGTTTTGGTATCCGGTTGGCTTTATAGAATGAATTGGGAAATCCTCCCTACTCACCATTTCTTTGGATTGGTACAGAAAAGTCAATAACTATTCTAAGGCTGATATGGAATAGAGAAAAATGAATTAATATGGAATAAATAAGCAGAGATCGTGTTTGAAAAGTTTAATATAAGAACACATCATCCACTGATGCCAGGACACCTACAAGAGACAGCATGATTCACATTCACTGTCTCTGGTCTTCACTTGACCCTGAGGTGGGAATTCTTCTCCCTGTTTCACAGATGAGGAGCCCAAGAGCTTGTCACTTGTCAAAAGCCCTTTGACTGCACAGAGTTGGTGCAAAGCAAATGCATCGTCAGTCAGCCTTCTTCCCTCCATGCCTCAGGGCAGCCATGACCCCTGGCCCCACAAGAATGGGCCAGCCACCTCATCTGGAAGTCTGCTGCAGGGCTCTAGGGCCTGAGAGGAAGCTCCATGTCCTGAGGGAGAGTGTGAGGTGTGATTCCCTCTGGGCAGGAAGGGTGTGGTCACCTGTGGGGAGGGTCCAAGTTGTCTGTGTCAGAAGGTGTTTCTTCTTCTGGTCCCTGGGACACCGGGCAGATCGCTACGGGAGTCACGTTTTTCTCATCACTCACATGATGCTGGATGTAGGGCCTCAATAACCCTTCAAACTGATGTATCACGGTATAAATGAAGGTGTGGTCACTTACACTGAAGAAGGAGATGGTCCCACCCTCGTAGTCTAGAAAGACCCCCACTCGTGTAGGTGGTATTCTTGGAGAGAGGTTAATTCTATGGGGGTTAAGTGTGAAATACTGATATTGTCTTTTCAATCTGAGCACCCAGTATCCATTGTTGGGAGACAGAGTCACATATGCCTCCTTCCTGTTCACATTGTCCCGGCACACTCCCACACACCACATTACATTGTGTCCCACATCCACCTCCCAATAATGTTTTCCTGCCTGGAATCCCTGAGAAGCCACCACACACGTCCTTGTAAATCTCTTGTCCAAGTAGGTCACCTCCTGACAAATGTTTCTATAGCACACAGTTTTCAGATCAGAAATGTAGAGCTGGGGGTGAGCCGTGTCTGGGTCCAGAGTCACCTCCACTGGGGTGTCACAGGGAGAGAGCGCATGAGTCACTGAGGAGGGACTTGGGCTGGATGCAGAGGTCACCCCCTCCCAGTGCAGACTGGATGGGGGTGGGATCTTGGTAGGTCCCAGGGCCAGAGGCTCCATCCCCTCCCTAAACTCCAGTGGGGCCCCAGAGCCTCACTAATGCTGGAGATGCTCAACTGTGAGGTCCTAGCTCCTGTATATCACCCCAGCCGTATCTCTGTGCCTCCATGTAAGTCCACTGTCTGACTTTGTGAGACCTCAATCATCCCCTCTAACCAGTTCCCTTCCATTCTGAGTCCTGTCCAACTTCACCTCCTTTCCCTTCAGTCCATCCCCTTGGCCAGTCACTAGTGTCCTCAATTCCCTGGACCTTAGCCTCTGACCCCTAACCTGGCTGACCCTGCCCCCTGTCCTCTCCCCTCCTAGTCTTGTGCCAAGAAATGAGTCTGGGGCACCTGCCCTCTGGGGTGGACCAGGCCTCACCGATTTATAATCTGCAGTCCATTGTGTCTCATTGTTCCTGTTCCCCGTTATCTGTCTCTGGTCGGTTCCCTCTCCCATGCCCACCCAAGTCTCTGTCCCATCGTTACCCCCTCAGGCAATGGTACCTGAGTGTTTGCGGGCCTCTCTCAGTGCTGAAAACAAGCAGACAGAGAAGGAGGGTCAGTGCTCACATGGAGAGCAGGAGGCAGGGAGACAGGAGACCAGGGCGGTTAACCTTTGTGGGTCTCATGGGTCCACCAGAGATCTGCTGAAGGCCATGGGGTTCTCTACAAATGCACCTCCCCCAGCATCTACAGACAGTTTCAGGATCCCCATCATAAGACTGTCTCTGCAGAGACCCATGGCCTCTGGGTCTCAAGATTCAAAAACTAGGGACTTGTAAGGAGAGATAATGGGGATAGAGGGAATAGCTTCTCTCACCTGCCACTCCATGCTTCCTTCTCCAGTCTGAAAAGCAAAAACACAGAAAAAGCTGCAATCACTGAACAAGGGCCCGGGGAAAGTTTGAGAGGAAAGATCTACAACATTCTTACCCAGTTTCCTGGTTTTTCCATGACACAAAATGCAGAATATTCTGGGCTGATAGAAGCCTGTAAGGCTTGTTTCAAAGTACCAAGCCAGGCAGAAGGTTGAGGGAGATGCCCCACGTGCTCTTCTCCATTGTGGGTCCAAACCCTCAGAGTGCCCTTGAAATCTATAGTTCCTCTCCCCATAGAATGTACCAACAGGCAAAATGTACAGACAATTTATAGGCATTTCCAACACTCTTTAAAATACTCAGATATCTGAGGATTAATTTATTAATCAATGGATGGGGGAGGGCATTGAACCAATTTCCCTCATTGGCATGCCCATGCTTTCTATCCAGTCTGGAGCCAAGACAGATGCCAGGTGGCTCAAACTGGGGAACAGGAGGGACCCAGGAGAACTGTGGGAAAGGCTCAGAATACAACCAGACACTTACCCAATTCTGCCCAGATTTTCCCTGAAACAGAAACAGAATATCCAGTGGTGGACACAGTAGTATGCATGGTACAAACACAGCCCTGGCTCATTGCTCAGGGAGCTGAACTGCTGGTGAGTGATGGAGGCTCTTCTAGAACTCTCATTTTGTGCCCTGTAGTGAGTGTCTCTATCTGGGGTGAAAGAAGAGATCAGGAACATTCATGCAGAAGGGAGGGGCTGACATGTGGGATCCTGTGCAGGTGGAGATGGAGGTTATCAGGGAGAAGGAGGCTGGGAGGGGAGGAGAGATTAGCACATGGGATGTCAAAGGGGTTGTGTCACAGCCCAAAAAGAGAAAATTGAAAAATTTTTACTGGAGTTTTGGTGCTGTTCTTAGAAATTTATTTGATGTACAGGTGCTGAAAATCATGCTTCTCCTAATTCTTGGCACTCATTGAAGTGGCAAAGCTTGATGGAGGCTGGCGTTGCCCAAGGGATCCATTTTAGTGCAGCATGGAGAGGGTGAGGGTTGGGGTCCCTGTGGGCCATGTGATCGGATCCTGGAGCCCGGAGCTCTCAGGACAGACCCAGGAGGTGTATGGGAGCATCCCTAATCCTGGCCTCATTAGAAACTGAATACGCCACAAGCCCACCCTTCACTTTCTCACTTACCTTTGGATATTGAATAAGAAATCATCAGTCCTACGACTGCAACACCCAGGACACAGCAGAGTACTCCCAGTGAAATGGAAGCCAAGCGATAGGGTGAGAACTGGAAAAAAGTCTCTGAAAAGCAATTCATAGATTCCTTAATTATTGCTGAAAGTTGAATGCAGTTTGATTCTCATTTAAAGAATCCTCTTATATCCCAAGATAAAATGGATATGTTTCTTTAATTTCTTCTAGAGGTTTCAAACTTTGCATTCTGGATAAGTCCTCCATATAAAATCTGTATGGATTTTATTTTTTAAGTATAAAATGAGGTGGAGATTTCATTTCCTTCTAAATGAATAACAACAGTGACAGCATTGTTTGTTGAATGGAGTTTCCTTCACACACTGTTGCGCGTAATGTCAGCTCAGTCTACATCAAGTTTCTATTCAAGCTTCGGTTGTTTCCTGGCTCTCTGCCCTGTGCCATTGTCCACTTGTCTATCTCTGTGCCCATAATTTAAACTGGCTTCTTCATCACAACTCTGAGATATGTCTTGGCATATATTAGACTAAGGTTCTCAGTTTTGTCTTACTTTGCTGTGTTTTGGCAATTCTTAGCCAATGGCTCAATTATATAATTTGGAACCAACTCATCTATTTCTATAAGAACTATGAAATTTCTATGAAAACTCTGTGGAGATTTTCAATAAAATTATATTGATTCTATAGATTAATTTGGGGAGAACTGTTCTTTAAAATACTGCATCATTTTATCTAAGAAATATTACATCTTCTTATTCTAGTTTTCTTCAGTATTTTTAAATAAAATTTTATATGATCTTCAATAAGATTTTGCAATTATTGGACCCACTCCTAGTTAACATATTTTTTGGTCGTTCTTATAGATGGCATGTTTATTTTTCTCTTGGCTGGTTTACACAAAAATGTAATTAATTTCATTAGTCTCATATGAACATGATGAATTCATTTATGAGTTGAAAAAATTTAGCTTGATATTCTTTTAAATTTCTATTGTATATCACACATACCCAGTGAACAATGGCCATTTGGTTTCTTCCTTTCATACCATTTCTAATAAGGTTTTCTTTCCCTTAAAACCTTTATTCTTTCCTTCCTTGAACCTAATATATTTGTTGTGATTCTCCTTATGGTAATATTGTCTGGTATGCTTTGTTAGACTTTTATTTTCAATGAATTTGTTATATTTTTTCTTCTAATGTAGCAACAGTCAAGTTTCAAAAATCCAGTTTGATATTCTTTGTCTTTTTACTGGTAAATTAAATCCTTTGATGTGAAGTTATTTTACATATTTGAGTTTACATAAATTATGCTATTATAGTTTAGTGGTTACCAGAGGGTAAGGGGGGTGGGAGATGAGGGTAAGGGGGATCAAATATATGGTGATGGAAGGAGAACTGACTCTGGGTGGTGAACACACAACGGATTTTATAGATGATGTAATACAGAATTGTACACCTGAAATATATGTAATTTTACTAACATTTGTCACCCCAATAAATTAAAAAAAAAATTATACTATTATTTTTAAACTTTTCACAAATATTTACATTTTTATTGTAATTGGTTTCATTGTATAATGATTTAATGTTTTCTAAAATATAAGTAAACATTTTTTACTTTTTCCTCAATTAGCTTTCTTTCTTTTTTTTTAATTAAAGTTTACTGGGGTGACCATTGTTAGTAAAGTTACATAGATTTCAGGTGTACAATTCTGTATTACATCATCTATAAATCCCATTGTGTGTTCACCCAGAGTCAGTTCTCCTTCCATCACCGTATATTTGATCCCCTTTACCGTCATCTACCACCCTGTTCCTCCCTTACCCTCTGGTAACCACTAAACTGTTGTCTGTGTCTATGAGCTTTTGTTTCTCATTTGTCTTGTTCTTTTGTTGTTTTTGGTTATATACCACATATCAGTGAAATCATATGGTTCTCTGCTTTTTCTGTCTGACTTATTTTGCTTAGTATTATAATCTCAAGATTCATCCATGTTGTCACAAATGGTCCTATTTCATCTTTTCTAACCGCTGAATAGTATTCCATCATGTATATATACCACAACTTCTTTATCCATTCATCTACCGAAGGACATTTTGGTTCTCTTTTTGTGTGTTGTCCTTGCCAGGTTTTGGTATCAGGGTAATGTTGGCGTCATAAAATGAGTTAGGGAGTACTGTCTCTTCTTCAATTTTTTGGACGAGTTTGAGCAGGATTGGTATCCTCTTTGAAGCAGGATTAGATCCTCTTTGAAGGTTTGGTAAAATTCACTAGTGAAGCCATCTGGTCCCGGACTTTTGCTTTTGGGAAGGTTTCGGATGACTGATTCAATTTCGTTACTGGTAATGGGTCTGTTTAGATTTTCCAGTTCTTCATGGTTCAGCCTTGGAAGGCTACATGTTTCTAAGAACTTGTCCATTTTTTCTAGGTTATTGAATATGGTGGCATATAGTCCTTCAGAGTATTCTTGGATGATCCTTTCTATTTCTGGGGCATCTGTAAAAATTTCCCCTTTTCATTTCTGATTGTGTTTATTAGTGTCTTCTCTCTTTTTATCTTAGTGAGTCTAACCAAGGGTATGTCAATTTTGTTAATCTTTTCAAAGAACCAGCTCTTTGTCACATTAATTTTTTCTATTGTCTTTTTGTTCTCTATTTCATTTAGTTCTGCTCTGATTTTTATTATTTCCTTTCTTCTGCTGACCTTTGGTTTCATTTGTTCTTCTTTTTCTAGTTCTTTAAAGTGTAACATGAGGTTATTTATTTGGGATTTTTCTTGTTTCTTGAGATAGGCCTGTAATGATATAAATTTCCCTCTTAAAACTGCTTTTGCTGCATCCCAAAAATTTTGGTAGGATGTATTTTCATTGTCATTTGTTTCTATGTATCTTTTGATCTCTCCTCTAATTTCTTCTCTGACCGGGTCATTCTTTAAAAGTATGTTCTTTACTCTCCATGTATTTGTGTTTTTTCCTGCTTTCTTTTTGAAGTTGATATCCAATTTTAAAGCCTTGTGATCAGAGAATATGCTTGGTATAATTTGAAACTTCTTAAATTTGCTGAGGTTAATTTTATGTCACAATATATGGTCTAACCTTGAGAATGTTCCATGTACACTAGAAAAAATGTAGTCTGATGTTTTAGGATGAGGTGCTCTACAAATGTCAATTATGTCCATTTCATCTAATGTGTCATTTAGGGTTTCTATTTCAATATTTATTTTCTGTTTGGATGATCTATCCATAGCTGTCAATAATGTATTGAGGTCCCCTAGTATAATTGTGTTTGGTTAATTTCTCCCTTTAGTTCTGCTAGTAGTTGCTTGGTATATTTCGGTGCTCCCTGATTGGGGGCATAAATATTGATGACTGTTACATCATCTTGTTGTATAGTCCCCTTTACCATTATGAAATGTCCATTTTTGTCTCGTTACCTTTTTCACCCTGAAGTCTGTTTCACCTGATATCAGTATAGCTACACCTGATTTTCTCTGGATACCATTTGCTTGGGGTGCCAATTTCCACCCTTTCACTTTGAGTCTATGCTTGTCCTTGTAGCTGAGATGTGTCTTTTGGAGACAGCATATGGTTGGGTTTAGTTTTTTTATCTAATCTGTTATTCTGTGCCTTTTTATTGGTAAGTTTAGTCCATTTACATTTATTGATATGTGAGGATTTCCTATCATTCTATCTTTAGTTTTCTGGTAAGACTGTGTCTCCCTTGTTTCTTTGCCTTTCAGTTGTTGTCTATTATTTCTCTGTGGTGGTATTCTATGATTTTTCCCTTTGTTTCTTCTTTTATTACAGTATATATTTCAGTTCTGGATTTTTTTTTTTTTTTTTTTGAGTGGTTACACTTAAGTTTATGTAAAAGAAAGTATAATATTTAGAGTATTTCATTTTCTTCAGCATGCCTACTTTCTCCATTCCCATATTCCAGTTCAGGCCTTACTCTCCCCCTTTTTATGTTTTGGTTGCCACAAATTGTTCCTGTTGATGGTGGTCGAATAGCCTCCTTTAGAATTTCTTGTAGTACAGGTCGTGTATTAGAAAATTCCCTCAGCTTCTGTATGTCTTGAAAAGTCATTAATACTCCTTTATATCTAAAGGATATCTTTGCTGGGCATATTATTCTTGGCTCATAATTTCTCTCTTTCAGAAGTTTGAATATTTGGAAGTTCTCATCGACTATTTGTTTGAATATATTCTCTGGTCCCTTCTCTCTTTCTTCTCCTTCTGCTTTGCCCATTATTCTTATATTGCTCTTTCTGATGGAGTCAGAAAGTTCTTGTAGAGTTCTTTCATTTCTTTTCAGTCTCAAGTCTCTTTCTTCTTCCATCTGTGTGATTTCCAGGTTTCTATCTTCGATGTCACTGATTCTTTCCTCCATCTGGTCAACTCTACTACCTCAGCTGGCTATTTCATTCTTCATGTCTTCTATTGAGTTCTTAATCTCCAGAAATTCTGTTTGGTTCTTTTTCAAATTTTCCATCTCTTTGGTAAAATGTTCATGTTGTTCTTTGATTGTGTTTCTGAGTTCAATAAACTGCCTTTCTGTCTTTTCTTGCAGCTCATTGAGTTTTTTCAAAACTGCAATCTTGATTTCTCTGTCATTTAAGTCACATATTTCCATATCTTTAAGTTCTTTTTCTGGAAACTTTTCACTTTCTTTCTGAGCTGTCTTGTTGCCTTTGTTATTCATGGCAATTAATGATTTATTATTTCTCTTCCTAGACATCTACAGGAGTGGGTTCTGCAACAGGTTGATAGAAAGAGGTCTTTCTTTTGTTTTCCAGTACGTGTTGGTAGAATGTTTTATTTTCTCTCTGACTGCAGCCTTTTTTCTCTCTCTCACATGGTAGTGCTATGTTTTCTCTGCACTATTCCAGCTTCTCGCACAATGGGGGTATTCCCTGGAAGGTGGGCTTCTCCTCTGTTAAGAGTTCACCTGGGTTATAGGGCACTGTGTCCCTGTGAGGATGCTGAGAGCTTTTGAAGTTCCAAAGCTCTCTGCACCAGATTCAGAGCCCATGTGTTGCAGCAGTTCTGTTTACTCCTCCAGAGATCTGCCCAGATAAGTGGCGACAGGGGCAGGGTGAGTTGTGAGAGCTGCCCCATAACAATGGCGCAACCACCACCACAGCAGGTACTGCTTCCAAACCTCCCTCACCTTTTCCAGATCTAGTTGGGCTGCGAATCTGTCTCTGCAGACCACAGTTCTCAGAACTGCAAATATTCTGTTCTTTTGATCTGACACTGCTCCTGTTCTGCTTCTAGCACTGGGCAGGTGGGGGCAGGGCGAACTCTGAGAGGGTAGGGAGAGGGAGGCTAGTCTCTGTGCCTAAGGCTTCCGTTCTCTGCAGCAGTGAGGGCTTAAATCACTGTTTTTAACCTTCTTCCCTCAGTTTTTGCTCCGAGGTCTCTGCCATGAGCGTTGGGTTCAGCCATGTTGTATGCTGTCCCCTCAGCCCTGTGGGCCGTAAACAGAGCCCTAGCAGTTTGAGTTCTTCCCTCTCCCACAGCTGCGGTAGTTCTGGGATGCAGTGAGCTCGGAGCACTGAGATAGGTCTGCATCCTGCTCCCGCTGGCTCCGTCTCCACACTTCTCCCTTCCCTCCTCCTCTTCTTGGGCAATTTGCCCACCTTTAGGTGAATTCAGTAGTCAGACTCTTCGTTTGCCTGTCTGCTGTGCAGGGCGTATTTTGTGGAGTTATAGTTTTTCAATTTGTTGTAAATTCCAGGGGAGATTTCCAGAGGCTCACCTCACGCAGCCTTTTGGATGACATATTGAACTTCAAGTTAGCTTTCTTAAACTTTGTGTGTGTAGATTTGAGACGGTTGCATCATGAAGATGACCATGTAATGAAGAAAATATTTGATTCTATTCCATTGCAATTGTAAACAATTGTTTCCACATAATCAAATTTTATGATATTATCTTTATACCCACAGATCTTTGGCTTTCAAAACTAATCACTAAAACTGGACAATATTACACAACAACCCTATGATAGAGCCTGGTTTTCTCCCTCTGATCTATACAAATATGAACCCCTCCCCTCTTCCTCCTCCTCCTCACTCACCTCTTATCAATATGCTGGATTCCACCTCTCGGCTCTGGTCAGTGTACTGGATAGAACATGATATGCTCCCAGCATTTCCTTGGACTATAAGGGAAGTCTCCACATCAAACAGGCCACGTCTGTCTGCAGTCACCTTTGAGTCTGAGAGCAAATCATGTCCTTGTGGGCCTTTCCACTTCACTGTCGGCTGGGGAAACCAGCCTGACGACTTGCAGAGTAACTGGATGCCTCCATCAGTATATCCCATGATAGAAACCAGTGGAGCTGAGCCCAACGCTGGGGAGAAAACAGGAAAGGGATGAAAGCAAATATCATATTCCAAAGCCACAGCTATTCTGAGCCACATTCATCAAGTCCATATACGTAACACTACCCCCATGGCCATTTCTCTCTTACATGCACGTAGACTTATAATAGCACTGTAAGCCCTTCCATGGTCTTTGCTCAGTCAACATTCATTTGAAAGCTACTATGTACATGGATATTCCTAAACACTAAATATGATGAAGGAAATAAGACAGATCCCATTCTAATGAAGAGCTTACTGACTGAAAAAGGAGACAATTATAAACAAATGTACTTCATTGTGAAATGTGTAGAGAGGAAACATGGTCAAGATTGTCATCGGAAGTCATGGTTTCCTGGAGGTGACATTTGCACTCGGTTGTGTCAGATGAATAGAAGGTTTTAATGTGAACAAAGAGAAAAAGAGAGAAGCATGATATGCAGAGGGCCTGTATATACCACAGCATGAGGAGTGGACAGGCCATATTATGCTCAAGAACCTCTGAGCATTTGCCATGTCAGGACTGTGATGTGCAAGAGGGGAAAGGTGTGAAGTCTGGGCATGGTGCTGGGGGGGCAGTGGCAGGACATGGATGAGTGCACTGACCTAAAGACTGGACCATTGTCACTGAAGAGCTGTTGACTGGCTTCCAGCAGGTAAGAGTCATGAGCAGACATGCATCTTAGAGAAACCCCAGGAGGGGGAGGAGGGTCAGTGGGAACACTCAGAATGAAAACAGCCAGATAGATGATCACTGAAGTCACTCAGGTAAGAGATGAGAAGGTCTGGAGAAGGGAAGAGACAGGTGCAGGGAGATAGATTTCACAGGACTAACAAGAGGATGAGGGGGGTTTTGCCTGACCTCCAGACTTGAAACTTGAGAGACTATGGAGAGTGCCCCATACAGGGGTAACCTCTGTTTAAGGATTTCTTATTGCCATCTCCCCCACCCAAACAGAACTTACCCTCCATGTGCTATTTTCTTTAATTCCCCAGGGTCTGGACCCAATAAATGGAGCCAAATAAATGTTTGCTGAGTGAATAAAAGAAGAAACTATGGTGTAAGCACTAAGAAGGGGGTATCAACAAGATAGTATAGACTAATCTCTCTCTGCTCCTCCCTCTATGTAGAATTACAAACCCTGGAAATATCACAAGAGGGAAGCATAGGAGAACTCAGAAAGGTGGAAAAAGGTAGATGAACTGACTAGGTTCTTAGGACAGAACAGCCGGCCATTTTATGGTTCTCGCCCCCTTCACTTTGAGACTATTTTTCTCTTTGTAACTGAGATGGGTCTCCTGAAGGCAACATATAGTTGGGTCTTGTTTTTTTAATCAATCCCACTACTCTGTGCCTTTTGATTGGTGAGTTCAGTCTATTTACATTTAGAGTGATTATTGATATATGAGGACTTACTACAACCATTTTAACTGTTGTTTTCTGGTTGCTCTATAGCTCCATTATTTCTTTTTTCCTGTTTGCTATTTTAGTGTGTGGGTTTTCTATGATTCTTTTCTCCATTTCCTCTCTATTTATGTTATGTGTCTCAGCTCTAGATTTTTGTTTTGTGACTACAATTTGGTTTATATAAAAATAAGTGTTTCATACATACAATACTCCTTTTTCTTCTGGTTGCATCTTATCTTCATTCACTTGTGCAAGGTCCGTCCTTTTCTTCCTTCCCTTTATGTTTTTGTTGTCACAAATTATCCCTTTTTATGTTGGGTGTTTATTGTAGAGGTTGCAGTCTTTTTAAAATGCCCTTTCCCCTTTAACCTTTATGTTATAATTGTTTAACACCCTATTCTGAAATACAGTTCCAATTTATTTCTTTTGTTCATCTGTTTGTCATGTTACTCAAAGTTTTCTATACTTTTGTCTCTGTTTCAGAGAAAATAGCTCCTTTCAACATTTTTGGTAATGAAGGTCCTGTGGTGGTAAATTCACTTAGCTTTTGTTTGTCTGGGAAAGCCTTTACTTCTCCTCCATATCTAAAAGGTAACTTTCCTGGATATATTATCCTTGGCTGGTGATTTCTCTCTTTCAAAATTTTGAATATTTGATTCTACTCTCTCCTAGCTTGTAAGGTTTCTGCTGAACAATCCAATGATAATCTCATGGGTTTTCCTTCATAGGGTACCATCTTCTTTTCTATGGCTGCCTTGAGAATTCTTTCTTTGTCATTAATTTTTAACAGTTTTAATATAATGTGCCTTGGAGAAGGCCTTTTTGGAGTTAGATAATTACATATTATATTAGTTTGTTGATTTTGAGGATCCAGCTCTTTCCATATGTCTGGGACATTCTCACTGATTATTTGTTTGAATGGGCTCTCTATTCCCTTCTCCCTGTCTTCTCCTTCTACTGTACCTATAATTCTTATGTTGCCCTTTTCAGTGGAGTTCTCTTAGAGTTCTTTCATTTTTAAAAAATGCTCAGTTTTGTCTCTCTTCTTCCCCTAGTCATTTCTAGATTTCTATCTTCCAGCTCACTAGTTCACTCTTCCATCTATTCTGCTGTAATGCATTCTTCATCTCATTGATTAAGTTCTTCAGCTCCAGAATTTCTATTTGGTTCTTTTTTATAGTTTCAATCTCTTTGGTAAAGTACTCCTTTTGCTTATTGATTTTATTTCTGAGTTCATAGAAGTGCCTGAATTTTCTTGTACCTTGTTGAGTTTTTTCATAATTTCAATCTAGAATTCTCTATCATTTAAATCACAGTGTTCCATGTCTCTGTTTTCTGGAAACTTCATTTTCTTTCTGAGTTATCTTGTTGTCTTGATTACCTTGTTGCCTTAATTATTCATTGTACTTGATGGATTGTGTCTCTGCCTGGGCATTTGAGGTAGTGAGCACGATTCTTTCTAAATACTGTTTTGTTCTTAACAATTCAGCAGGCTGAGCAGGAGAGGTGTTTCATTTGTTTTCCAGCAGATGCTGGTATAGCACAAGTTTTTGTTTTCTCTTACCTGTATTTCTGGCTTTGGGATCTCAGAGCAGCAGTCCCCTATGTTTTGGAAATTGCCCATATTCCCTGAGGGAGTTCCCTCTGTGTTCTGGTTGCCTCAGTCTCAGGGTATCAACCCCGTGGTGGCATGTGTTGGGTGATGGATTCCAGGCCTGTGAGTTCCTGGTGCTGCCTCTTTGTAACAGAGGCAGCCAGGCATTCTGTGCTATCCATGGCATCTCCACTTCCTCTATCAGGTTCCACCACGAGTGGTGGGGGTCATGGAGTAAGCGAGGGGAGGTGGGTTTTTGAGTGTACAGCTTTGTCTTCTTGATAATAATGGCCGCAGATAGTCCATGGCTGCCACACCTCTTTGCCATGTCTTTGCCCATGTTGCCAGGTTTAGCCACAATGGGCACAGCCTACTCAGGCCAAAATGTTTCTTCTCCCCCTCCTACCCTCTGGGTTGCTGTACGAGGGCTACAGCCTGGTATCTCCACCACTACTTCATCGGTTCACGCCACAGTGAGCACATGACTGCATCTGGCACCCCCATCTTTGTCTTTCTTCCTTCCTACATCTCCCGCTTATTTCAATATGCCCACCTTCACAGGTTTTGACGTGTGGATCTCTCAGATGTGTTTGTGTGTTGAGCAGGGGATCTTTTGTTGAATTATAGTTATCTGACTTGTTTTGACTTTAAGGGGAGAAAAAAAGGGTATTCTCACTCTGCCATGAGGCTTAAGTCATCCCTATAACATTCTTGAAAATGCAGAATTATAGAGATGGAGAACCAATTTGTGATTGCCAGGAGGTTGGAAGTTGGTGGATGAGCACAGTGGCTGAGAATACAAAGGGGTAGCAGAAGGAAGTCTTAGTGGTGATGGGGATAGCTCTATATCCTCATGTGGTGGTGGTTACATAAACCTCCACACGCAGGAAAAAAACGACAGAGAACTATTATGTACAAACAGAAAGAACTGATAGTTTAGGATGCTATCTTCTAACTGAATGACATGAACACATTTTTTAAGACTCCTCATTCAGCAATATGTTCATGAACTCCCAGATGGTACTACCATAAAACACAGCTATGAGTTCTGAGAAATAAACAACTCACCTGACACCTGCATTTCCCAGATGGCCTTCTGGTCATTATTCTGGGAGATGAACCAGCATCCATAGAGACCAGTGTCTGTCAGAGTGACCTTCTTCAGCCTCAGGGAGACATACCCCTCTGCTATGGAGTCCTTCAGCAGCTCAGTTCTCCCTCGATAGGCTGGTATCTGCATATCATGCTGGTCTTTCCCTTCTCTGTAGAGATGCACCACAGCATGGAACTGATCTCTGAAGAATTGCACTTCCATGGCCTCTGCACTTGTCTTAGGAGAGAGGAAGCACGAGAACACTGCGTCCTCCCCGACCACGACCTGGACGGGCTTGTCTGGTCCCATCACCTGCCACTGGCCTGTGGAAGAAAGCACAAGAGATAACTGAACAAAGACCCTGTCAGTGTGTCCAGCTCATGGCTGGCGTGTGCCCAGGGGTGCGACGTCCATCGTTACCTCCTTTCCAAACCCAGCGACCTGCATCTGTACATCCCCTACACTTGACAGAGCACTTCCACATCCCTTACGTCATTCTGTCTTCACAGACTTCCCGACAGGTGTATGTTATTGATATTCCCATTTCCGACACGAGAACACAATATCTCAGGGAGACTAAGTAAGTTAATGAGGGGTATGAGAGCACTTTCCAAATGCAGACCCTATGACTGGAGGAGAATCTATACCCACATTCTCTTGTCTCTGCCAGTCTACTTCACCACACACTCATAACAGCCCCTTTTCATCCTCTTTGCTGAAAACTAAAGATGACTCATTTTCCACGAGGGAGTATTAACAATAAAATCTCTAGTTTGGGTCAATTTGTTTCCTTCAAGCACATGGTTATGCCTTGTAAACATTTCATGGGTATAAGAAAGGAATGTCTTTGTACATAGGTTGAATCCTTATTTGTGCTTCCTTGTTTTATTTATCGGGTTGTTCTGTCAAATTCTAAGAGGCATATACAACACTATGACAAGGAGATTTTGCAGTTTTCACTTTAGAGATTTGCTCTCTAGTGAATTCATTGTGGCTATCCTTCCATGGCGTGTGCTTTATTAGCACACCTCTCTGATTCTGAATATCTCTCGATTAATTCACATGTATGCACTTCTGATATGTGTATAGATATGTGCAGGAGTCTATATACTCATCAGAGAAAAGGGGAGAGGTCACAGTGTAAATTTCCCTTACAAGGAAATTCCCAAAGTGATCACTTACTTTCAAATAGTGAATATTTTTATTTTAGCACCCATTATTTCCTACTTTAAATATGTCTTATACATCTTTCTGAAATGTATTTTATCCATCCGTTTTGAAGGAGAGTCTTATGATACAAAATGTGCCTTTGCAGCAGGATCTCTGTTCAGCCAATGACCTGGCCTAGCAGATGCTGAGTGCTGTCCCTTACCCCACCCTGAGTCCTCCTGCAGTGGGCTGGGCATGTCCCTGCCCTCTGACAGCCCCACCTAGGAGCCTGGCCTCTGCTCCCTGCTGAGGGCTTTCTCTGCCCTTTGGAACCTGCTCAGTCTGGTGCAGGGCAGCCAGAGTGCTGAGAATTGAACAGTAGTGGGGGTACACATCCCCAGTTGGGGGTAGGACACAGTGGACGTTGGGATGTTTCTGGGCTGCCATCTTGTGACCCCTCAGAAGGTCTTTCCATGTTAATAACTTGCTCATTGGCACACCCTCTTCTGGTTTTCCTCCCTTCTGCCTTCACTTTCTCCATTCTCTTACCGTTGTTCCCAGAATCACCTCCTCACCAGCCTACCTGCACATAGACCCTTGATCCTGGTTTGCTGTGGGGGCTCAGCTTAGGTCAGCTGGGCTGCTGCTGTTGTGCCTTCAGGGCTATGGGGGGCTCTCAAGCTGATGGAACTTTTTCCTAGAGAGTCTCTGTTCATCTGGTTAGCACTTACGCTGCTGTCATTTTCCTTGCCTACAGCAGCTCCTTCTACCCTTTAGTCTTCCTTCCCCCAGGGGCCAGTGAGGAAAAACTGTCTGTAGTTGAACACAGGCTCTGAGCTAATGGAGTGCTGGGATCTGCTCTATGTATAGGAACTCATGTGATCCCCAAACCAGCCTGATCAGGGTGTGATGTCTCTCTTGTCACAAGGAGCACACAGACATCTGGTAGAGTTGTGAGCTGAAAAGTTCATAAGCAGAGGAAATGAGGGTTTAAAATAAAGTCTTTCTGCCTCTAAGGTCATTTACATTACACCTGCTGCCTCTCCAGGAAGCAGAGCAGTCAAAGAAACTCATCAGAAATTGGTTGAGAATGAACTTCAGTGAGAGACTGTCCTGTGAACAAGACATGTGGGTTTTGCTGTAAAAACATGGAGCGTGACTTAATTGTCCTTATTTCTCCCTTTTTTTCCATGATCTACACAACACACATAGCAGATGAGTGGCAGAATGAACCTATGCTGACTGGACCTTGTATGGAATGACACCGGCTGTGCAGAGACGGGTCTACTCCTGCCTCTAGCTTCCTCTCTGTACTTTATTCAGTTACTCAACATCCTACACACCAGCCTTTGTATCAATCATAACTAGAAGAAAAACAAAACTGGACTTCTTCTCAGACTATGCCAGGTTACAACTCAGTCCTCACTTGAAGCTCAAGATACCTTCCCCCACCCTCAGGTCACATACCACAGGTGTTTCCCACTCAGCATGTCCATAGCTGGACCATTATCTTTCCCCAAACGTCCTAATCAGTGTCTCCTTCTACCCCAGCACCCATGTCAGAACCTGGTGCTCTCCTAGAGACCCCTGCCTAAACTCCACAGCCCACCTGGGATAAACATTTAATTTATTCTCCTTCACATCCTTGGTGTGTCCCCTCCCCACTCCCAGGTCCTGCTTCAACACTCTTTGCCATGAGTTCTGGGCTGTTGTCACAGTTGGCACAGTGCCCGAGACCTTCCCGTTGCCCCATGCTTCCCACAGCCCCTGGCATTGACATGTGTCAGCCTGGGACAAAAGTCGGGGAAATGCAAACAAGAAAGATGCCCACCTTGTTCTGGGATCATGTAGCTAAAGAACTCAAAGTGTTAACCAACAAGAAGAGAGGCAGAGAGAGTCCCACCTGGAGGCTTACCTGAGCCCAGCCCCAGGAGACTGAGAAGCAAAGTGAGCACGAGGGTCCCAAGGGCCATGGATGTGTCTGCAGGCCGATCTCATGCTATAGAAACAGATAACAGCAGGGACAGGAGGATGGACTAATTAGAGAGAAGAGGGATCATCCCAGCTTCTGAGGTGAGGAGCCATGAAAAGGCAGAGCTTGAGCTGATGACAAGCTGCACCGTTCTTCTTAGAGTCACCTGATATAGACATGGCCCTGTGTGTTAAGGGAGAGGGGACTCTGCACTTTGAATCACTGCATTTATTGGCCGGCCATAAACATCCATCTCAGACCAAGGAAGCAATGATAAAGAAGGGGGTGGGGCCCACTGGGAGGGGTTTGTCCTGGGTCAACACTCTGCCCTGCATGGGTGGCACAGGAATGACAGACCCGGGATATCTTAGGTCCAATCTGGCAGGTAGAACTGTATGGGCGGTGGGAATCCAGTCCTAAAAAAGAGGTTGTCCCAGCAGATGGTAAGAGGTTGTTCAGGCAAATTGGTGCCATTCCACTAGGATTAACCAAGAATAAGTGAGATGAACATTTCCTGGCACAGCCTGAGGTAATCCTGCCTGTCATCCCCTTTCTTGAGTCCAAGACTAGGACTCAGATCATGGAGCAAGATTGGAAGAGCTTGCTTGAACAAGGCAGAACCTTAACCTCCAAGGATGCAAGATATTGGGAAATGACCAGAATATGTCAGGCTGGGAGAAAAGGTGAAGAACCACTCACTCAGTCATTCATTTGTACACTAAGCCTGGGTACCCACAGTTAGAGATTATGCAACCTTTTCAAGCACGTGGTAATTCACAAAGTGATCACTTACTGACCAGAATGTAAGTTTCCACAGACACCATGGAATAAAATACAAACAAACAATTTTTTAACCATAATAAAGTTAATATAAAGAAGCAATTTTAAATCTTAGGAAACCCTATATGTTTAGAAATTGTTACTAACACAATGTTAAATAACACATAGATCCAAAAAGACATCACAATAAAAGTTAGGAAATATTTAGAATAAAATGTGAGTGAAAATACAACATTTAGGCTAAAATTCAAAGCCTGTAAAGCAACAAATGTTGGCAAATCTGTGGAGTAACAGAAACTTTCCTGGTACAGCCATTTTGGAAGACAGTTTAGCACTTTCTTACAAAACTAATCATACTCTTTCTATATCATACAGCATTGCATTCTACACGAAAACCTGTACATTGATGCTTATACCACCTTTATTCATGACTGCCAAAACTTGGAAGTAGTCAAGATGTCCTTGAAGAGATGAATGGACAAACAAACTAAAGTACATTCATGGAAAGGAATATTATTCAGTATTAAAGGAAATGACCTATCAAGTCACAAAAATATATAAAGGAACTTTAACTGAATTTGGTAAGTGAGTGTACAACACCAAGAGTGAACTGTAATGTAAATGTAAATTATGGCCTTGGGTTGATAATGATGTGTCAAGGCAGGTTCATCAGTTGTAATAAATGTACCACCCTGTTGGGGATGTTGATGATGGAGGAGTTGCATACTCACATGTTTATATGTGATGTGGATTGAAAGGGATGTATTGAAACTGTACTCTACACTCAATTTTGTTGTAAACCTAAAACTGCTTTAAAAATAAAGCTATTTTTTAGAGACCTCATCAAAATGGCAGCGTGAGTTGAGCCTCTGTAAAGTTCCCCTGGAATTTACAACTAATCAAACAACAATAACTCCACAAAGGACGCCCTGCACAGCAGACAGGCAAGACGAAGCGGCCCACTACCGAAATCACCTACAGGTGGGAGATTCGCGCAAGCAGGGGAGGACAGAAGGGAGAAGTGTGGAGACGGAGCCACACGGGGGGCAGCTGCGGGAGAGGGAAGAACTCGGACTGCTAGGGCTCCGCTTATGGCCCACAGGGCTGAGGGGGCAGCATATAACATGGCTGAACCCAACGCTCATGGCAGAGAACTCGGAGAAAAAACTGAGGGAAGAAGGCTGAAAACGGTAGTTTAAGCCCTCACTGCCGAGCAGAGAACGGAGGTCTTAGGCACTGAGACTAGCCGCCCCCTCACTACCCTCTCAGAGCTCGCCCCGCCCCCACCTACCAGTGCTAGAAACGGAAACAGTAGCAGTGTTAGATCAAAAGAACAGAATATTTGCTGTTCTGAGAACTGTGGACCGCAGACACAAATTCGCAGCCCAACTAGTTCTGGCAAAGGGGAGGGAACTGTGGAAGCAGGTCTGGCTGTGGCGGTGGTCACCGCCATTGCTCTGGGCCACCTCTCACAACTCACCCCGCCCCTGGCCCCACCTATCTGGGCGGATCCCTGCAGAAGTAAACAGAACTGCTGAAACACACAGGCTCTGAATCTGGAGCTGGAAGAGCTTTGGAACTTCAAAAGCTCTCCGCATCCCCACAGGGTCAAGGCGCCCTATGACCCAGGCAAACTGTTAACAGAGGAGAAGCCCGCTTTCCAGGGAGTAGCCCCATTGTGTGAGAAGTTGCAATAGTGCAGAGAAAACATAACACTACAGTATGAGAGAGAAAAAAGGGCTGCAGTCAGAGAGAAAATAAAACATTCTACCAACACGTAAGGGAAAACAAAACAAAGACCTCTTCCTATCAATCTGTTGCAGAACCCACTCTTGTAGATGTCTAGGAAGAGAAATAATAAACCATTAATTTCCATAAATAACTAAGGCAACAAGACGGCTCAGAAAGAAAGTGAAAAGTCTCCAGAAAATGAAGTTAAAGATATGGAAATATGTGACTTAAATGACAGAGAATTCAGATTGTAGTTCTGAAAAAACTCAACGAGATGCAAGAAAATACAGAAAGGCAGTTTAATGAACTCATAACACAATCAAAGAACAACATGCGCATTTTTCCAAAGAGTTTGAAATTTTAAAAAAGAACCAAATAGAATTTCTGGAGATTAAGAACTCAAAAGCAGAAATGAAGAATGAAATAGCCAGCTTAGGAAGTAGAGTTGACCAGATGGAGGAAAGAATCAGTGACATCGAAGACAGAAACCTGGAAATGACAAGGATGGAAGAAAAAAGAGACTTGAGACTTAAAAGAAATGAGAGAATTCTACAACAACTTTCTGACTCCATCAGAAAAAGCAATATAAGAATAATGGGCATACCAGAAGGAGAAGAAAGAGAGAAGGGAACTGAGAGTATATTCAAACATATAGTCGATGAGAAATTTCCAAACTTGTGGAAAGAACTGGATCCTCAAATCCAAGAAGCAAATAAAACATCTAATTCCCTCAATCCCAACAGACCTTACCCAAGGCACATTGTATTGAAGCTATCAAAAATCAACGACAAAGAAAGAATGCTCAAGGCAGCCAGGGAAAAGAAGACGGTAACCTACAAAGGAAAGCCCATTAGATTATCATCAGCTTTCTCAGCAGAAACTCTACAAGCCAGGAGGGAGTGGAATGAAATATTCAAACTATTGAAAGAGAGAAATTATAAGCCAAGAATAATATATCCAGCAAAGATATCCTTTAGATATGAAAGAGGAATAAAGACCTTTCCAGACATACAGAAGCTGAGGAATTTTCTAGTACACAACCTGCACTACAAGAAATACGAAAGGAGGCTATTCGACCACCATCAACAGGGACAATTTGTGGCAACCAAAACATAAAAAGGGGGAGAGTAAAGGCCTGAAGCGAATATGGGAAAGGAGAAAGTAAGCGTGCTGAAGAAAATGGAATACTCTAAATATCAAACTTTCTTTTACATAAACTTAAGGGTAACCACTCAAAAAAAATTTAGAACTGAAATATATACCATAATAAAAGAAGAAACAGAGGAAAACGTCATAGAATACCACCACACTGAAATAACAGACGACAACAAAAAAAAAACAAAGAAACAATGGAGACACAGCCTTACCAGAAAACTAAAGACAGAATGACAGAAAATCCTCACATATCAACAATCACCTTAAGTATAAATGGACTGAACTCACCAATAAAAAGGTACAGAGTAGCAGATTGGATCAAAAAACTAAACCCAACCATATGCTGTCTCCGAGAGACACATCGCAGCTAGAAGGACAAGCATAAACCCAAAGTGAAAGGGTGGAAATTGACACTCCAAGCAAATGGTATCCAGAGAAAATCATGTGTAGCCATATTGATATCAGATGGAACAGACTTCAGGGTGAAAAAGATAACAAGAGACAAAGATGGACATTTCATTATGGTAAAGGGGACTATACACCAAGAAGACATAACAATAGTCAATATTTATGCCCCCAATCAGGGAGCACCGAAATATACCAAGCAACTACTAACAGAACTAAAGGGAGAAATTCACCAAAACACAATTATACTTGGGGACCTGAATACATCTTTGACAGCTATGAATAGATCATCCAAACAGAAAATAAATAACAAAATAGCAGCCCGAAATGACACATTAGATGAAATAGACATAATTGACATTTATAGAGCACTTCATCCTAAAACATCAGACTATACATTCTTTTCTATTGTACATGGCACATTCTCAGGATAGACCACATATTGGGACATAAAACTAACCTCAGCAAATTTAAGAAGAATGAAATCATACCATGCATATTCTCTGATCACAAGGCTTTGAAATTGGATATCAACTGCAAAAAGAAAGCAGGAAAAAACACAAATACATGGAGATTAAACAACACACTTTTAAAGAACGACGGGGTCAAAGAAGGAATTAGAGGAGAGATCAAAAGATACATAAAAACAAACGACAATGAAAATATATCCTACCAAAATTTTTGGGATGCAGCAAAAGCAGTTTTAAGGGGAAAATTTATATCATTACAGGCCTATCTCAAGAAACAAGAAAAATCCCAAATAAATAACCTCATGTTACACCTTAAAGACCTAGAGAAAGAAGAACAAATGAAACCCGAGGACAGTAGAAGAAAGGAAATACCAAAAATCAGAGCAGAACTAAATGAAATAGAGAACAAAAAGACAATAAAAAATTATTGTGACAAAGAGCTGGTTCTTTGGAAAGATTAACAAAATCGACAAACCCTTGGCTAGAATCACTAAGATAAAAAGAGAGAAGACACTAATAAACAAAATCAGAAATGAAAAAAAGGGAAGTTATCACGGACACCACAGAAATACAAAGGATCATCCAAGAATACTATGAAGGACTATATGCCACCAAATTCAGTAACCTAGAAGAAATGGACAAGTTCTTAGAAACATATAGCCTTCCAAGGCTGAACCATGAAGAACTGGAAAATCTAAACAGACGGATCACCAGTACGAAATTGAATCAGTCATCCAAAACCTTCCCAAGAGCAAAAGTCCGGGACCAGATGGCTTCTTCATCTAGTGAATTCTACCAAACCTTCAAAGAGGATCTAATACCAATCCTGCTCAAACTCTTCCAAAAAATTGAAGAAGAGACAGTACTCCCTAACTCATTTTATGAGGCCAACATTACCCTGATACCAAAACCTGGTAAGGACAACAGAAAAGAAGAAAACTACAGACCAATATCTCTGATGAATACAGATGCAAAAATCCTAAACAAAATTCTAGCAAATCGAATACAACAATGCATTAAAAGATTATTCATCACGACCAAGTGGGGTTCATCCCAGGGCACAAGGATGGTTCAACATCATAAATCCATCAATGTGATACATCACATAAACAAAATAAAGGACAAAAATCATATGATTATATCAATTGATGCAGAAAAAGCATTTGACAAGATACAACATCCATTTATGATTAAAACACTTAATAAAATAGGTATAGAAGGAAAATACCTTAACATAATAAAGGCCATATATGACAAACCCTCAGCTAATCTCATAATTAATGGTGAAAAACTGAAGCCCTTTGCTCTACATTCAGGAACACGACAGGGCTGTCCCCTATCACCTCTGCTTTTCAACATAGTGTTGGAAGTCCTTGCCAGAGCAATCAGGCAAGAGAAAGAAATAAAAGGCATCAAATTGGGAATGAAGAAGTTAAATTATCACTCTTTGCAGATGACATGATGCTATATATAGAAAACCCTAAAGACTCCACCAAAAAGCTATTAGAAACAATCAACGAATACAGTAAAGTTGCGGCTACAAAATCAACGTACAAAAGTCCATTGCATTCCTATATACTAACAATGAAATCTCAGAAAAGAAATACAAAAAACAATTCCTTTTGCAATTGCAGCAAAAGAATAAAATACCTAGGAATAAACTTAACCAAGGATGTGAAAGACCTATATGCTGAAAACTATAAGATATTCTTGAAAGAAATTGAAGAAGACACAAAGAAATGGAAAGACATTCCATGCTCATGGATTGGAAGAATCAACATAGTTAAAATGGCCATATTACCCAAAGCAATATACAGATTTAATGCAATCCCCATCAAAATCCCAATGACATTCTTTAAAGAATTAGAACAAAAAATCATCAGATTTGTTTGGAACCACAAAAGACCCTGAATAGGCAAAGCAATCTTAAGAAAAAAGAACAATACTGGAGGTATCACACTCGCTGACTTTAGATTGTACAACAGGGCTACGATAATCAAAACAGCATGGTATTGGCAGAAAAACAGACACATAGACCAATGGAATAGAATTGAGAACCCAGAAATAAAACCACATAAATATGGACAGATAATTTTTGACGAAGAAGCAAAAAACATACAATGGAAAAAAGACAGTCTCTTCAATAAATGGTGCTGAAAGAATTAGATAGCCACGTGCAAAAGAATGAAACTGGACTGCTATTTGTCACCATGTACCAAAGTTAATTCAAAATGGATCAAAGACTTAAGCATAAGACCTGACACAATAAACTGCATAGAAGAAAACATAGGTACTAAACTTATGGACCTTGGGTTCAAAGAGCATTTTATGAATTTGACTCCAAAGGCAATGGAAGTAAAAGCTAAAATAAACAAATGGGACTATATGAAACTTAAAAGCTTCTGCACAGCAAAAGAAACCATTGACAAAATAAAGAGGCAACCAACTGAATGGGAGAAGATTTTTGCAAACAGTGCCTCCGATAAGGGGCTAATATCCAAAATATACAAGGAACTCATGCAACTCAACAACAAAAAACAAACAACCCAATTGAAAAATGGGCAGAGGACCTGAAGAGACATTTCTCCAAAGAGGACATGTACATGGCAAATAGACATATGAAAAAATGCTCAACATCACTAATTATCAGAGAAATGCAAATCAAAACCACAATGAGATATCACCTCACCCCAGTCAGAATGGCTATCATCAACAAGACAAATAGTAACAAGTGTTGGAGAGGCTGTGGAGAAAAAGGAACCCTCATACACTGTTGGTGGGAATGCAGACTGGTGCAGCCACTATGGAAGGCAGTGTGGACGTTCCTCAAAAAATTAAAAATAGAATTACCGTATGACCCAGCAATCCCACTCCTAGGTATCTACCCAAAAAATCTGAAAACATTTATCCATAAAGACACGTGTGCTCCAATGTTTATTGCAGCTTTATTTATGGTGGCCAAGACATGGAAACAACCAAAATGTCCTTCGATAGATGAATGGATAAAGAAGTTGTGGTATATATACACAATGGAATACTATTCGGCAGTAAGAAAAGATGAAATAGGACCGTTTGTGACAACAGGAATGGATCTTGAGAGTATAATGCTAAGCTAAATAAGTCAGACAGAAAAAGCAGAGAACCATGTGATTTCACTGATACGTGGTATATGAATCATAAACAACAAAAGAACAAGACAAACAAATGAGAAACAGAAACTCATAGACACAGATAATAGTTTAGTGGTTACCAGAGGGTAAGGGGGGTGGGGGGTGGGATATGAGGGTAAAGGGGATCAAATATATAGTGATGGAAGTAGAACTGACTCTGGTGTTGAACACACAATGGGATTTATAGATGATGTAATACGGAATTGTACACTTGAAGTCTATGTAACTTTACTAACCATTGTCATCCCAATAAACTTTAATTAAAAAAAAATGAGGTCTGTGTCTATGAGTTTCTGTTTCTCATTTGTTTGTCTTATTCTTTTCTTGTTTTTGGTTTATAGTGGTTACCAGAGGGTAAGGGGGGTGGGGGGTGGGGGGTGGGGGGTGGGAGATGAAGGTAAGGGGAATCAAATATATGGTGATGGAAGGAGAACTGACTGTGGGTGATGAACACACAATGGGATTTATAGATGATGTAATACAGAATTGTACACCTGAAATCTATGTAATTTTACTAACAATTGTCACCCCAATAAATTTAATAAAATTAAATTAAATTAAATTTAAAAAAAAATGAGGTTGTCCCATCAGAGGGTAGCAGGTTGCACAGACAAATAGGTGCCATTCCACAAGGATTACCCAAGAGCAGGTAAACTGAACGTTTCCTGGCACAGCCTGAGGTAATACGTGTACTGTGTTCCCTCTTTTATCTTGAGTTCAGGGCCAAGACTCTCATTATGAGACTATATGGAGAAGAATTTGCTAGAATAAGAAAGAACTTGTTTTCCAAGTACCCAAAGTATTGGGAAGGGTCCAGGGCAGGTTTAGCCCCTCGGGTAAAACCCATCCACTCATCATTTATTAGACACACTCAGCCAGGTCACCCACAGTGAGAGAGATGCCATCTTGCCTAGTATGTGAAAACTGACAGAGTGATCACTCACTAGATCAGAAAACAAGTTACCTGAGATACCAGCATAAAAACATATTCTATAACTATAATGCAATTAAGGTATAAAGCAATTTAAAAATATGGGGACTGTATACAGTTAGATATTGTCAACACTGTAATTTAAAGTAACTCATGGGTGAAAACAAAATCATAATAAAAGCTATAAGTTAGAATAAAGAAGAGTAAAAATAGTACTCTTGGGCTAAAATCGAAAACATGGACAATTCCAAATGTTGGTGAGAATGTGGAGCAACAGGAACTCTCATTAATTGCTGGTGGGAATGCAACATAGTACAGCCACTTGAGAAGACAGTTCTTACAAAAGTGAACAGTCTGACCACATGATCCAGCAAGTGTGCTCCTTTGTATTCTTCTGAATGAGCTGAGAACCCATTTGCACAAAAAGCCTTGTACACAGATGTTTATAGCAGCTTTATTCATAATTGCTGAAATTTGGAAGAAATGTCCATCAAAGAGTGAATGCATAATCAAACTGTGGTACATCCATGCAATGCATACTATTCACCAATTAAAGAGAAATCAAATATCAAGCCATGAAAAGACATGGAAGAATTCTAAATGCATATTACTAAGTGAAGCCAGTATGAAAAGGCAATATACTATATGGTTCTGACGATATGATATTCTGGAAAAGACAAAACTATGGAGAAAATAAAAAGATCAACGGTTGTCAAGGGTTAAATGGAAGGGAGAGATGAATGGGAGGAACGCAGGGGAATTTTAAGGCAGTGAAACTATTTTGTATGATATTATAATGGTGGAAACATGATATTAGATATTTGTCAAAACCCATAGAATGTACAACAGAGAGAGTGAACCCTAATATAAACTATGTATTCCCTTTAATAATAATTTATTAATTTGGCTGATCGTATAACAAATGTACCACACAGTTCAAGATGTTAATAAGAGGGGAGATTGTGCACACGTGAACTGTGTATTTTGTACCCAATTTTTCTGTAAACTGAAACTGCTCTTGAAAAGTTTATTAATTTTTAAACGTGAAAAAATGCTACATTCCAAAGTTATGTGATGCATATGGAGCAGTTCTTAGACAGAAATCTTTATCCTTACATGCTTATATTGAAAAGGAGAGTCTGAAAATTAGCTGAGCACAGCCTCTACTTCAAAGCCAGAAGCAAATGGTTCTCCTTCCGTTACCATATATTTGATCCCCTTTACCCTCATCTACCACCCCCCTCCCCCCTTACCCTCTGGTCACCACTAAACTATTGTCTGTGTCTATGAGTTTTTGTTTCTCTTGTTCTTTTGTTGTTTTTGGTTCATATACCACATAACTGACTCTGGGTGGTGAACACACAATGGGATTTATAGATGATGTAATACAGAATTGTACACCTGAAATCTATATAACTTTACTAACAATTGTCACCCCAATAAACTTTAATTTAAAAAAAAAGAGAGAAGCAAATGGTACTCCACAGTGAGATTACAGCTGTGAGTGAGAGCCCTTGCTCTCTAGTCTTAACAGATAGAAGTAGAGATGAGCAGTAAACTGACAACTTCCATTCAGTAAATGTTGTAAGTGCCTGAGAGATGTGTGTGCTGGCTGCTCAAAGCATGGAAGAGAAGCTCCCACACTTACCAGGTTCTGGGACGATTCCAACAGAGGAAACACCCACGCTGATCCTTGAGGCTAAGAAGCTTTATGTAGGGAATGGTGTAAGTACAAAATGGTTTTCCAAGCTGAAGGGCATTGCAGAGTACAATCATAAGGAATGCAGCAGTAGTATATATTTGGAAAACAGTAAATAAATTCCAGGAGTGTAATAAAAGCTTCATTTAAGGGAGGGTCAGGAGAAAAGACAGGAAAGGTATGGGTAGGGGGGTCACTAATAAAAGGTGTTGGTTGTTAAGCTAACACATTCAGTTTTATCATGAAGCTTATGAAGGGCCTCTAACAAATCTTAAGAAGAGGAACTTACATGATTGGCATTTAGAAACATCACTTTGTCAATAAAATGTAAGCAATGTGAGTTTCACAGAAAAGAGATGAGAAGAGAACCTACAACAAAACTCCTAGGAAAAGTAGCATTGAAGCCTCTCCCACTGAGCTCAGGAGGAAGACAAAAGTTGCCCATTATCATTATACTCAACTTTTCACTGGAGGTTGAAACTAGAACATTAAGATAAGAAAAAGAAATAAATGAATAAGTACTGGAAATTTGAAGTTAATACAGTCATTATTTTCAGATGATATCATTTTGAGTTTAGAAAATCCAAAAGAGTACAGATAAATTTCAAAACACTCATTCAGGGCTACGATAAAACAAAGCAAAAAGATTGCTTGTACAATAGTGTAAATACCTAATGCTATTGAACTATATACTTAAATTAAAAAAGAATGAGACAGTGGAAATATAATGGCTGTGTGCAATGTCAGAGGGGTAGTGGATGGGGGAGGGGGGTTGTCACTGTGTGAGGGATATAAATGATAAATATCTAACTATTACATTGTTTTGTGCACCTGAAACTAATTTTAAAAATTGAAGAAAAAAAAAAAAGAATGAAATCTTGCCAATTGCAACAACATGGATGGACCCATGCTAAACAAAATAAGTCAGACAGAGAATAACAAATACCATATAATTTAACCTATATGTGGAATCTAAAATAAATAAATAAATTTATAGAAATAGTGATCAAACTGGTGGTTGCCAGAAGGTGAGTGAAGAAATGGAGAAAGAGGTAGGGGGAATATAGTCAATAATACTGTGATAATAAATTTACATGGCAATAGATGCTTACTAGACTTAATGTGGTGATGACATTGTAAGGTATATAAATATCTATCGACTATATTGTATACCTGAAACTAATAGACCATTGTATGTCAACTATACCTAAATAAAGAAACAAGCAAACTTAAAGTATATTTTTTAGGGATGCAGCCACAAAAGTTAAGACTAAGGAAAAACAATAAAGTGGTTTCAATTTAAAAAAATGGTTAAATAGTAAATTTTCTGTTATGTGTTTTTAACCACAATTTTAAAAAATTCATACACGAAAAGAAATAAATCAATAAGAACTAAAAAGGAAAAATCATGCAGTCTTCATTTTCAGATATATAATTTTTGAGTGTAAAAAAATCCAAAAGAATCTACAGATAAACTATGTGAGGTAATAGGTGTTTGTAACAAAATTGCTGGATACAAAAGATATAAAAATAATATATGTAAATAAACATGTCAGTATTCAAAAATGAAATTTTAAAAAGGTATAATTTACAGAAACAAAAAACCCACAAATGCCTTGGGATAATATAATAAAAACCATACAAGAACTTTGCAGGAGAGACTGTAATACTTTATTAAAATTTCCTAAAGACTGACATAAACAGAGATATAGCTTTGTCGTGGTTTGTAGGACAGAAAATTCAAGGTTATAAACATCAGTTCTCAAATTAATCATATATTCATTACAGTCTCAATCAAAAATCTCAACTAATTTTTTTTTCACATTAAACACTTTTATTTCAGCCCTTCCTTTATGTTCAGGTCACTAAAAACATGTATCTAGAAACATGTCAAAAACGAAACAGATCTCTCCTAATAGATGAAATAGCTAAAATTTTTACCTCTTTATTGATTGCAGGTTATATATTTGGCTTAAAAACACACAAAAAACAAATAGTTCCAATTAAGAGTCACTAACTAAAGAAAAACTAAAATTTTCTTCCAGACTGCTAAGTGCTCATGGACAGCCAATTCCACAGCACACAGCAGTCTCAAGAGCTGGTCCCACAGAAAATGTTCATGTTGGCAACACAAGAAAGAAACAGTTAATGTATTACGGAATTGTACACTTGAAATCTATGTAACTTTACTAACAATTGTCACCCCAGTAAACTTTAATTAAAAAAAGAAAGAGAAAAAGAAAGAAAGAAAGAAGGAAAGAAAGACACAGTATCTCATTACATAAACATCACCTGAACTTATCTAATCAACACACTTATTTAGAACATTCATCTGTGACTGAAAGCCCTGTCATGTTTGTTTGTTGGATGCCATTTTCATTCAAATCCTATCGATAAAGTCTAGAAAAAACTGAAAACTAGAAAGTGGCCCACGTGCTAAGGCTGCCTTTGGCTCTTGCTACAAAATAGTTGCCCATCTGATTTGAATCTCTAAAAAAGAAAAAATGACAGGAAGTAGATGGTTCTTCTTGATTTCAAGAGAACTTCTCAGAAAGAGGTGGAGGGCCAAGAAATCCACTGGCCTGCTTGGTGGCAGCTCATGAAGGGGCAAGCTCAAGAATCTTCGGGATGTTCTGTCAGATGGGCACGGTGCAGAGAATATACAAGAAGATGAAGAAACAGTCTATGGTGTCTTTGCCCAGCAGATTTTTATGAGACAGTCCTTGGATGTAGGAAAGGCGGGTGAAAGGGAGCTTTGCCACCACTCTACCATCAAATATGGAATTGAACATTCCCATTTGGTCAGTAAAACAAAAGCCAATTGCAAACATGGATTTCATTCCAACCACTGACAGGTCTCTGTTTCTCTTCCTGCCTATTATTCTTCTTCTATTGTTGTTGACCAGTTGACTCTGTTACTGTCTCCATCTTCTTTTCCAATTTCTTGTTCTGTTTTTCCACTTCCACCTTCAGTCTCTTGTACTTGTCTGTCCTGTAAGCTGGGACCCAGAATATACCCTCGGCAGGAAGAGCCATGCACACGGAGATAAAAACAATGAGCAGCCCTGTGGGAGCCTGGTGCTCATCTCGCACTTCTGACTGTGCATTACCACCCGCCATGGGGGAAGCGCTGGGAGGCAGGAAAAATGCAGCCAAAACGACCTCCCTAGATTTCAGGACCCCCAAGGAACACCGCGACTCTGACAGACTGATAGTCCCTCAACTAATTTTTGTAACGAAACTTGGAAGTCTGATTCTAAAAATTTATATGGAAATGTAAACCATAATGAATAGCCAAGACTTCCTTAAGAATAATTTGAGAAAATGCACCAAATCAAGACTTACTATAAATCTATTATAAGTCAGTATGGTGTTGGTATAGGATTGACAAAATATAACAATAGCACACAATAGAGGCTAGAAACAGATCCTGGTATTGAGATGTGCTGGTAATGGCATGGAAAGGACCATCTTTTCAAATAATGCTGCCAAAACAATTGGGTTAGTACAAGGAAATTTTAAATTGTCTTACTATACCACACTGTACAAAAAAAATCAATTCTAGGTTACTTAATATCTAAATGTTAAAGTTATAAATGTTATATAAGATAAATTGGAGGATGTGTTCTAAATAGGGAGTGATTTCTTTAATGAGATATGTAAAGCACTAAGCATAAAGAAAAAGATAAATATATTTGACCAAATTAAAATTAAGAAGGCCTGTTCAAAAAAAATGACAACATAAAATTGTGAGATGACAAAGCCCAGAGTGGGAGGTGATACACTAGTCACAACTTGCTATCAACAAATGACTCATACAAAGAATACATAGAACTCTCTACCAAACAACAAGGAAGACACAGATGACCCAGAGGAAAAAAAAAGAGGCTAAGGAACAAAAGAGGCTAAGGAACAAACAGAAAATCTTAATTAATTTTCAAAAATTGTGGATCTTCCACATATTATTCTATTATTGATTTCTATTTTAATTATATTTTAAAGAGAATACACTTTGTACCTTTGCAACTCTTACAAATAGAGGTTTGTTTATGTCTCAGGATATTGGTTCCATTTGTACTTGAGAAGAATATGCATTCTACTGCAGGTGTGTGAGTTTTCTATAAACATCATTTTGGTCATTGGTTGATAAGTGTTGTTCAGATCTCCTACATCTTTGCTGATTGTTTGTCTACATGTTCTACAGATAACGAAGAGAGGAAGGTTGAAGTCTCTTAGCAGGAATGTGGATATGCCTATTTATCCTTTCAGTTCAATCAGTTTTGCTTCATGGATTTTGAAGCTCTGATATTAGGTGCATACATATTTAGGATTGTTATATCATGGTGAAGTCATCCTTTTGTCTTTATGTAAGATCCCTCTTTATCTCTGATAATTTTCCTTATTCTGAGTCTACTTAGTTTAATGCTAATATTCAAAAACATTTATCTAAATTTTTTAATATTGATGTTAATGCCAGGTTTCTTTTTACTAGTAGTTGCATGTATGTTTTTCTACCTTTTACTTTTAACCCACATATTTAATTATATTTAAGGTGGGTTTCTTATTCACAGCATATAATTAGTTAGGTCTTGTTTTCTTATCCAATTTGATAATCTTTTTTAATTGGTGTATTTAGACCATTTACGTTAAATTAATTATTGATATGGTTGGATTTAGGTCTACCACTTTATTATTTATTTATTTTCACTTTATTTACTTTAGTTCTTTTTCCTCTATGCCCCCTGTCTTTCTCTCTTTTGGATTAATTGAATGTTTTTATTTTGCACTTTATCTATTGACTTTTTAATGACTACTCTACGGATTACAATATACTTAGCTAAAATATACTTACATAGGGATTACAATATACACAGCTAAAATATTAGAGTTAATATTTTGCAAAGTCAAGTAAAATAAAGAAGGCTTACAAACATATGTCTTTACCTCCCCTCTCTATGTTATAGGTGTCATATTTATTATATCTTATATACATTGATAAACCTACCTTACAGAATAATAATTTTTTATCTTGACAGTCAGGCATATTTTTAAAAACTTAATAAATATTCTATTATATTTACTTATATATTTACTCTTTCTATTGCTCTTTATTCATTCCTGAAATTCCTGATGCTCCCTTCAGAATAAAGAACTTCCTTTAGCATTTCTTTTAGACCATGTGTGCTGGCAACAAAAGTTCTTAGTTTGCCTTCCTTGAGAATGTCTTTATTTTGTCTCATTTCTGAAAGATAATTTTACTTCATAGTATACATTTCAGAGCTTACAAGTTTTTTTTCCCCGCATTTTAAAGATATTTTACAATCCTTTCTGGCACCTGTGGTTTCTAATGAAAAATCCAGTCATTCAAATCCTCGTTTTTCTCTTGTTGCTTTCAAGACTTTCTTTGTTTTCAGAATGTTAAATTTCCACAATTGTTCCACATAAGAGGTAAATATTATGTGTAGATTAAGAAGGAAAAACAACTCCTATACCCTATCATTAGAAAGGACAAAAAGAACATTATAAAAAGCATAGATGCCCATAGCTAAGAGATCTTAGAGCTTTCTATATATAATAAGTATCATGCCATCTGCAAAGAGTGACAATTTTACTTCTTTCCAATTTGTATGACTTTTACGTCTTTTTCTTGTCTGATTGCTGTGGCTAGAACTTCCAATATTACATGGTATAATAGTTGTGAGAGTTGGTATTCTTGTCTTGTTCCTAATTTTAGAGAAAAACTTTCAGCTTTTCATCATTAAGTATGATGTTTGCTGTGGGCTTATATTATATAGCTTTATCATGTTGAGGTAAGTTCCTTCTATATCCACTTAATTGAGAGTTTTTATCATAAATGGATGTTGAGATTTGTGAAACCATTTTTTTCTGCATCTATTGAGATGATCATATGATTTTTATCCTTGGTTTTGTTGATGTGGTGTATCACATTGTTTTACAGGTATTGAATCATCCTTTCATCCTTGGTATAAATCAAACTTGATTGTTGGTGCATAATCTTTTTTACATATTGTTGAATTTGGTTTGCTACAATTTTGTTGAGATTTCTGCATGTATGATCATCAGGAACATTGGTTTGTAATTTTCTTTTTTTGTAGTGTCTGTCTGGTTTTGGTATTAGGGTAATAATGGTTTTGTAAAATGCATTTTTAAGCATTCCTTCCTCTTCATATTTTTGGAATAGTTTGAGAAAGATAGGTACTAATTCTTCTTTAACTGTTTGGTAGAATTAATCTTTGAAGCTGTCTGTTCCTTGGCTTTTGTTTGTTGATTACTACTTCAATATCATTGCTATAATTTGTGCAGATACTCTGTTTCTTCCTGTTTCAGTCTTGAAAGGCTGTATGTTTCTAGAAATTTTTCTGTTTTTCTTTCTTAGATTGTCCATTTTGTTGGCATATAACTATTCGTAGTACTCTTTAATGATCTTTTGTATTTCTGTTGTGTCAGTTGTAATCACTCCTCTTTTATTTCTGATTTTATTTATTTGGGCTCTCTCTCTCTGTCTCTCTCTCTCTCTCTTTCGATAAGTATGGGTAGAGGTTTGTCCATTTTATTTATCTTTCCAAAGAACCAGCTCGTAATTTCATTGATCTTTCTATGTGTTTTTTTTTTCTTTTCTTTTCTTTCCTTTCTTTTTTTTGTCTCTATTTTGTTTATTTCTAGTATGATCTTCATTATTTCCTTTCTTCTACTTACTTTGCATTTTGTTTGTTCTTCTTTTTCTAATTCCTTTAGGTGTAAAGTTAAGAGTGTTTATTTGGGATTTTCCCTGTTTCTTGTGATAGGCCTGTATAGCTATGAACTTGCCTCTTAGAACGTCTTTTGCTACATGCCATAAATTTTGGAAAGTTATGTTTTCATCTTCATTTGTCTTAAGGTATTTTTTTATTTTTTGTTTGATTTCGTTTGTTGTCGTTTTTAAATTTTTTTAATGAGTTTCAGGTGCACAAAACAATGTAATAGTTAGACATTTATCATTTATATCCCTCACACAGTGACAACCCCCTCCCCCATCCACTACCCCTCTGACTTCGCACAGAGCCATTACATTTCCACTGTCTCTATTCCTAATGCTGTACTCTGCTTCATATATATATATATATATATATATATATATATATATATATATATATATATATATACCTGTAGTTGACATTCGTTATTGTTCAGCTTCAGCTTCAGGTGTACAGTGCAGTGATCAGGCATCTACATCATCCATGAGGTGGTCTCCCTAATGGAACAAGTATCCATCGGATACCCTACAAAATCTTTACAACATTATTGATTACATTCCCCAAATTGACTTTTGTATCCCCGTGGCAATCTTGTGATTACTGACTGTGCTTTCTAATCCCCTCTCCTTCCCCCTTATCCCCACCCCCCTCCCATCTAGCAACCCTCAGTTTTTCCTCTATGTCTCTGAGAGTGTTTCTGATTAGTTCATTTATTTATTCTTTTCTTCAGATTCCACATATAAGTGAGATCATATTGTATTTGTCTTTGTCTGTCTGACTTATTTCACTTAACACAATGTTCTCTAGGTCCATCCATATTGTTGCAAATGGTAAGATTTCCTTCTTCTTTATGCTGTATAATACTCCATTGTATAAATGTACCACAGTTTCTTAATCCAGTTGTCTACTGATGGGCATTTCAGTTGTTTCCATGTCTTGGCTATTATGTATAGTGCTGCAATAAACATAGGGGTGCATACATTTTTTTGAATTACAGTTTTGGATTTCTCTGGATAGATACCTAGGAGTGGAATTGCTAGATCATAAGTTAGTTCCATTTTCAGTTTTTTCAGATACCTCCATACTGATTTCCATAGTGGCTGCACCAATCTGCAATCTCACCAACAGTGCACAAGGGTTCCCTTTTCTCCACATCCTCACTAGCACTTGTTTGTTGATTTATTGATGATAGCCATTTTGTCTGGAGTGAGGTGGTATCTCATTGTGGTTTTTATTTGCATTTCTCTAATGATTAGTGAGGTTGAGCATTTTTTCATATGTCTGTTTGCCATCTGCATGTCCTTTTTAGAAAAATGTCTCTTCATGTCCTCTGCGCATTTTTTAATTGGGTTGCTTGTTTTTTTGGAGTTGAGTTGAGTGAGTTTTTTATAAATTTGGGATATTAACCCCTTATTGGATATATCATTGGCAAATATCTTCTCCCATTCAGTAGGATCACTTTTCATTTTATGATTTCCTTTGTGATCCATTGGTTATTTAGTAGCATGTTGTTTCATATCCATGTATTTGTGTTTTAGTTTTCTTCCTCTAGTTGTTTTCCAGTTTCATGCATTTGTGGTCAGAAAATATGCTTGACATAATGTCAATCTTAATGAATTTATTGAGGATTGTTTTGTGGCCTAATAGGTGGTCTATCCTGGGAAAAGTTTCCATGTACACTTTCATTACAGAAAAGTGTGTATTCTGTAATTTTTGAACGAAATGTTCTGTAAATATTTATGAAGTTGATATGGTCTAAGTGATACTTAAGGTTATTGTTTCCTTATTAATTTTCTGTCTGGATGATCTATCCATTGAGGTGAGTGGGGTATTAAAGTCCTCACATATTATTGTAATACTGTTCATTTCTGCTCATCCACTGTAATGACAGCCAGCCTTCACTGCCATTCAGCCTGAGGGTCAACCCCACCCATTGACATGCCAGCAGCAATCAACACTCAACTACAACAAGAGGGCACACAAAGGATATGCATGGAGCACCTAGCTCAGGTGACCAGGGAGACTGTGCCAAAGACTATGTCAGAGACAAACACATGCTGTGACGAAAAAGGAAGATGGATGGATGGGGGCTCTTTTAAATGAGATAGTTCTCGGGACCTTTATGAGGCAGGAGGTTTTGAGCAGAGATCTGTTACAAGTGTGAGAATAAACTTGCTTGCAAAAATTTTGGGAGCATAGCTTCCCGGAAGAGGGAACATGGAATGCAAAACCCCAAGCCTTCCTGACACACTAGGGGTGTGATTGAGGTGGGGCAAAAGTGGCTGGAGCTCAAGGAGCAGGACTGGGACCATGGGGACTTGTAGGGTGGGAAATAAAAACCAGAGGTGGGCAGGTTCTTGCAGAACCTAAGAACATTTTGTTTCATTTTAAGTGTCACAGGAAGCCACTGGAGGGTGGAGAACAAGGCAGAAGCATAATCCGATTTATATTTTCAAAGGCCCCATCTGTCCTTTGTGGCTAGGACAAGCGGGAAGCAGGAGGTCACTATAGAGGCTGTCACAGAGGTCCAGGTGAGGTGACAGTGGTTCCAAAATGCATAAAAGTACAGAAGGTGCCAAGTGATAGGGCTAGATGGATTTTGCAGGTATTGCTGCCAGGATGGATTGGACTTAGGATATGAGAGAGAAAGAGTCCAGGTTTGAGGTCTGAGCAACTGGTTCAACAGTAGTGCTGTTCACTAAAGATTGGGGCAAAGAAAATAGATGAATATTTAATATAATGTTAGGCGGTGGTGATACGTGCTAAAGAGGAACTAAAGCACAGTAGAAACTGGATTGTGGCAGAGCTGGGCTGGGCAGAGGAAGGCAGTGGGGATTTTAGATAAGATGCCCATAGAGGTAAAATGGCATTAATAGGTGCCCCATGTAAATGGCGGGGTGTCCCATGGGAAAAATTTGGGAAATACCAGGTTAGATAAAATTGAAATTTCTGCAGAACTCCTCAGAGCCATGAATAGTCTAATGACATCATGAATCCTAAAAGGGGGACATAACGTGTAAAGGCCACACACCTGTGGTCAGGGGTTTCCCCTCGGAATAGGGATCTAGGGAATGCTGGTACAGACTGAAGAAGGCTGTTGGTACTCCAGGTCCCTGCACCCAGGGGCATGGGGCTTTGTTCTGGGAATACCAAAAATTTTTCCTTGAAGCTCACAGCAGACTTCCTTGCACACCTCAGTGGCCCAAATCTGTCACCTTGCCTCCTTTCACTGCAAGGGAGGATGGGAAATTTAGTATCCAAAAAAGAAGCATAAAAATAATTGTTTTGCCATCTTACAGCAATCTTGAGTGCCCGGGCATGTTTCTGTCCCTTATAATTGAGGCGCTCTGTTAGCTAGGAAGAAGGGACATGGGAATGGCTACTGGGGGGATCCAATGGTATCAGGCACAGTTCACGAACAAATCCGGTTCCAGCCCTACCACTCTGTGATTGCATTTTTGGCATCTTCGGGGTTTGGGCTTCTAAACTCAATCACATTTGTATAGACAATTTCATGGCTTATCTTCTCAAAGCTGATTCTCTTTATTATGCCTGAAGTTTAATACTTTAATTCTCAGATGGTAGCCTTCTTCTTCTTCCTGTTTGTCTGTCGGGGACCCCATGTATAGCCTATTGAAACTTCTTAGAGTGGAAGATGGAGGTCCTGGTACTGACCATCAGCCTTGGTGGCTCTGTGGCTCTGCAAATCCCAGGGGGAAATTAATCATTCATTTCCAGAGCAGGTCCCCTCCCTGTCCCAACAGAAGCTTCCCACCCTCTGCTCCCCTGCTGGTTCTGGCAGATGTCCAGGATGTGCTCCTATGTGTTGCCTGTGCCCCTCCATCCCCTAACAGCCCATCTTCTAACCGAGGGCCCCACGCTCTGCCCTCTCTTGGGCTGGGCCAGGGACCTTCCCTCCAAAATGCAGGTGAGATGTTGCTGCTTTCATGATTCAGGTCTTCCAGCAGATGGTGCCCACACCTGCAGAACAAAGTCCCAGAACCGAAGAAGTTGGGATTTCTAACAGAAGATGGGTTCAGCTGCAGTTCTTCCTGCCACGTCCCCCCCGCACCCTTGTTAGTCTGATATATCATGAAGCCCTGTGTGCTGCACTTTCCCTTCAACACACACACACACACACACACACACACACACACACACACACACACGGGCACACACATTCACATGCACACACACACCCTGGTTTACCTCACCCTCAGTATAATCACTGCCTCGCCTGAGGCGGGGCCTCTATAATCCTAGTTGCTTCTGCCCTCAAGATGGTGTCCACATCCTCTGTAGGGAGCCTTTCCTGTCCACCTGCCCTCCAACCATGCTACCACGTTATTATTGCAGGTCAATGCGGCTAAACAGGTGGCCCATAACAGACCCTTTTCTATATAATAATTTATATGATAAAATAAAGTATTACAAATCAAGAGGAGGGCAATTGGTTCTTTGCAGGAGGGAAATTCATACTATAACGCAAATTTTATTTAGATTGTTGTGGTTTTAAAATATGTCCACAAACTATTTTATATTCCTCTTTTCAAGAGATGGAGTTGATTTCTCCTCTTGAGTGTGGGCTGAACAAACAGCATCGTGTAACTTCAGAGACTAGAACATAAAGCACTGTGGCTTCTGCCTTGCCCTCTCTCTTAGATCACATGCTGCCATGCTATGAGGACACTCGCATAAGCCTGTGGAGAGGCCCACGTGGTGAGGAGCTGAGGCCTCCTGCCAACAGCCATGTGAGAGTGTATCTAGCCCCAGGCACACCTCCGAATGGCTGCAGCCCCAGCCAATACCTTGACTGCAATCTCATCAGAGACCTTGAGTCAGTTCCACTCAGTGAAGATTTCAAATTCCTTCCCAAAGCAACTGTGAGAAAATAAATTTTTGTTGTTTGAAGCCACCAAATGTAGGGCAATTTGTTATACAGTAACAGGTCATTAATATAAATATTTAAAAAAACAAACAAAATATAAAACAAATGAGAAGAAAACCGGGGTAGATCTTGGAGGGGAACATTCCTCTAAATGTTAAGGAAAGATTCCTGGGTTGCCTGAACACAGGTGTCACGAGCCCGTGTAACAAACTTGGTCTTGAGGGATCATGCCCACCCAAGGCACAGAGCTCAGTGTGACCACAGGGCCTCTCTCTTTTCACCTTTTTCAGGTTCCCTAATGGTGGAAAGACTGTTAATGTTCACCAAATGTTCACAAGCTGCCCTATCTCCCAACCTCCTTGGCAGTGAGAATGGAGCTGCGTGTCTTGGTTCTGGCCAAACAGATGTGGGTGTCAGTGATGCCAGGCATTTCCAGGACTGCTCCTGAAAAACATCGTGGGATCTTCCAGCCCTCTCTTCTCCTACAGTGGCAACCCTGAAGGCCGTGCATTCCAGATGTGATGGGTGCAAGATGGAGGAGGGCAAGCTGACCGGTATTAATTAACCTTTACATGAACAAGAAGTAAATCTTGTGTTAAGGCACTGGGATGAAGGGTTTATGTGTTACTGTAGCCAATCTTAGCCATCCTGACTAAACATTGCCCCTTCCAAGTACCTTTCTCTAGGTCTTTGGGGCATCCCATGTATTCTCCAGGGCCAGTCCAGGTTGTATATGTCTACATTGCTGTTCTCTTCAGCTTAGTTAGAGTGCTTTGTACAGACAGATCACATCCAGCATTTTAGAGACACTGGCATCCAACATGCAGGTTCAAATATGGACATGAGCCTTTCCTATAATTTTCCCTAGCTCAGTCAAGACCAGGCCATCATCTTTCACAAGACTTCACTATTGGGAGAATAACCCACTACTGGCTACACTCGACACCCACAGACCTTGGGCCGTGTCCTAGGACCACTACAGGGGACTCCCCTGCTAGCTTTTGGCCTCCTCCCCTGAGTGCTTCTCTGGGGTCCAAGAAAGCCAGACCCAGGGAGAGGGGGGTTGTCAACTCTCAACCCAGTGTAAGGTCGCACTTCAAGAGCTCAGGTCCTGTCCCCACATCTTTCTCTTCCCTGGGGGATTGAGGGGCACGAGCCACTCCCCTCAGGACCCAGTGCCTATTAGAACGCGATCACCGCAACAAAGTTAATACTGACACAGTGCTTATTATATGGCAGGCCCTGTTCTAAGTGCTATACATACACTAGTTTAATTTTCACAACAACCTGATGAAGTACTATTATTACCTATTTTCCAGATGGGGAAGCTGAGACCCAGGGAAGTTAAGCACCAGCCCAGGGTTACACAGTCCCTGTCCCATAAGAATCCTAGAGTCCAACACTGATTCAAGAGAAATACCCTGGAGTGGGTGTCATTTTCCAAGAGCTTATCCTTTAAATTAAGGAAACAAAGGATGGCTCCTTTGATATTCAACTTCCCTGAGGTCTTATATAATGGTCAGTTAGTCCATGTGTGTAACAGGAAGCCCAATTCTCTCTTTCAAAAGAGTTTCCCTCCTCCTGCCATGTTGGCAGAGGTCTGCATGGCACCCCTGCAGCCTCCAACTTGGTCTTGGTACCGCACAGTCTGTGAGCGACAGCTGGAGAAAATAGGCATCTCTGGAGGAGACCAGACAGCAGGTGTCAAAGACGTTTTCAGGACAGAGATTTTCAAAGATGTCAAAGATCCCAGCTTCAAAACTGCCTAGCTGTGTGTCCTTGGGTGATTTGCTTACCCTCTCTGTTTCCCCATCTGTAGAGTGGAGATATATATAAAGTGCCTTCATCACAGAGTTGTTGAGAAGATTCAATATATTAATTAGGTAAAGCAATTAGAACCTGGCAGAAACTAAGCACCACAAACGTACTCACTGTTGTTGATTACCATTGCAGATGCAGAATTCAGCGAGGACTTCCGGGAGGGAGACATATCCCCTCTTGCACAGGGCCCCAGGACAGGAAGGGTAGGAGGGCTGCTGTACCTTGTAGATTTTTTTCCAGGGATCATGAGTTATTAAGAGTCACTGAAAACTCAAGTTTCCCCAGGTTCATCCCTGTCTCTCTTGCAGCGCAACAGTGCCACCTGCCACACATGAATTTTACGACCCATTCAATGCTTCCAGCTCCCAGATGTGAAAGGAAACCCATGATGTTAAAGGGCAGGCAGCAAATTCAGAAAGTGCATTTTTTTTTTTTTTACCACAGGACTTATTCCTGTGATTAACAAAAACTCCACAAAAGATGTCAAGAAGTTTCAATCTAAGGATAGGTTGAGGCAGTCCCTGGAGATCACTGTAGGGTAACCAAATTAAATAAACCTATGTGACTTTTTGTCTGCAAATTTAAAGAAAAAGCAAACCTGCTAAAACCCAGTCCTAGAGAGGACAGTGTGTAAAAGGCTTTTCATGTATGGTTAGGGCTTCATTAATTATACTTCTGGAGAGTAGTTTAGCAGTCTGATTCAATTTAAGTTTTATTTATGTCTAGGTTTAATTTTTGAACAAATAGTACATTCTCATCTTTCAAAATTCAAGGAGTCTGAAAAGGACATGCACTGAAAATTCTCCTTCCCAGACTTGTGCTCCAGCATCCCAGGTACATTACTACGGAGCCAGTGTTAGTGCTTTCTGATGCAAAAGTTCAGGGATATTTTTATGAGCAAAGACAAATAGGTACAAGTTCTTTTCATCCTTTCTAACATAAAATAGAGCATGTTGTAACTTGAAACACTGGTTTCTTTGCATCTTAGAGATTTCCCCATACCATTTCATAAAGAGTTCCCTCTTTCTTTTTTATGACTATTAGTCCATTGCATGGTGTTATGGGTTTTATTATGCCCTCCCCAAAAATTCATACGTTGAAATCCAAACCCCAATTACCACAGAATTTGCATTCTTATTGGGTCATTGCAGACACAATTAGTTAAGATGAGGTCACACTTGGAGGATGGTGGGCCCCTAATGCAATATGGCTCGTGTCCTTATGAAAAGGGGGGATGTGGACATAGACACGCACACGGGGAGAACGCTGTGTGAAGATGAAGGCAGAGATGGGGCTGATGCCTCTACAAGCGAAGAAATGCCAGAGATTACTAGCAAACTACCAGAAGCTAGGCGAGCGTCATGGAACATATTCTCTCTCTTACTGTCCCCAGAAGAAACAAATCCTGCTGCCACCTTGACCTCAGACTTCCAGCCTCCAGAACTATGTGACAGTTATTTTGTTGTTAAAGCCACCCAGTCTGTGGAACTTTGTTATGGCAGCCCTAGCAAACTAATTCACATGGATGTACAATAATTTATTTCATCACTTTCATACTTTGGACTTTGGGGTTTTCTCTAGTCTTTTACTTTAAACAACACTGCAGTGAATAACCTTTTTATGTACCATTTCATGATTGCATGACTACACCAGAGTGTGAATTGCTAGAGCAGAATTCCTCTAATTGCTAGAGCAGAAAGGACACATTGCCAAGTGCTTCCTAGTTTCCTGGGGCAGGTGGGGGGTGGGGGGGAAGTCTGCATTTTCTCCTTTTCTCCTGCAGGAAAAGAGGGGTTTTTTCCCTGTTTTCACCACCACCTGTCATTGGATCTTCTGATGAAAGAAAAATGTTATCTGTGCAGTTTGGGTTTGCATTTTTAAATTATAAGTCATTTGCACTTTTCAGTGAACCCATTTTTCTATTGGGTTGTTGGTCTTTCTTATCAGGTTTTCAGAGGAGTTTTCTGTGTATCTGGGAAATTTACCCTTTGTAGTATTACATGCAAATATTTTTCCCACTTAGTCATTTGAATTTTCACTTTCTTTTTTTCATGGTGAAAGTTTTTTATTTAAGAATTTGGGGGTTCATTCTGAATCATATGAGTTTTCATTTTCAGTAATTCCAGTAGTTTATTTACTATGAGCTCAAATGCTTTCCTATAAAATTGGACTAAAAAATATGTAGCTCTAAAAGACACCATTTACTGATGAGAATCAAAAGAGAAACTGTACCTGACACAAACAGTATTCTTAACTTGTTTCTCTGACCAGATACTTGGAATATTTCCACTATTTTTCTCGGCTCTTTTTTCTTCTTCAGCCTATTTTTTATTAGTTTCAGGTGTACAAAGCAACATACTAGTTAGACATTTAAACCCCTGATACAGTGATAACCCACCCCTCAAGCTACTGCCTCTCTGACATCTTACATAGCTGTTACAATACCATCGACTATCTTCCCTATGTTGTACTCCACATCCCGTGACTATATAGACCTATATAGTTAGTTATAGTTGACATTCAGTATTATTCTGCTTCAGCTTCAGGTGTATAGTGCATTGGACACAGTCTATGATGTGATCCCCGTGGTAAGTCCAGTGCCCATCTGGCACCTTACATGATCTTTACAACATTGTCGATCATATTCCCCACACTGTATCAACTACCAATTTGTATTTTTTAAAACCTTCTCCTTTTTCACCCTGCCCCAACCCCATTTTCATCTATCACCCTGATAGATCTGGTACCTATCTGGCACCATACCTAGTTATTACAATATTTTTGACTATATTCCTTAGGCTATAGCCTACATCCCCATGACTACTGTGTAACAAATAATTTGTATTTTTTAATCCCTTCCTCTTTCACCCCTCCTTAGCCCCCCTTTCATCTTAAAGAAGTCCTTCTAAGATTCCTTGTAACACTGGTTTGGTGGTGATGAACTCCTTCAGCTTTTTCTTGTCTGGGAAGCTCCTTATCTGTCCTTCAATTCTAAATGATGGCTTTGCTGGGTAGAGCAATATTGGTTGTATGTCGTTGCTTTTCATCACTTGGAATATTTCCTGCCACTCCTTTCTTGCCTGCAAAGTTTCTGTTGAGAAATCAACTGACAGTCTTATGGGGGCTCCCTTGTAGGTAACTAACTGCTTTTCTCTTGCTGCTTTTAAGATTCTCTCTTTGTCTTTAACCTTTGGCATTTTAATTATGATGTGTCTTGGTGTTGGCCTCTTTGGGTTTATCTTGTTTGGGACTCTCTCTGCTTTCTGGGCTTGTATGTCTATTTCCTTCACCAAGTTAGGGAAGTTTTCTGTCATTATTTCTTCAAATAGGTTTTCAATTCCTTGCTGTCTCTCTTCTCCTTCTGGTACCCCTATAATGCGAATGTTGGTATGCTTGATATTGTCCTGGAGGCCCCTTAAACTTTCCTCAATTTTTTTGGATTCTTTTTGCCGTTCTGGTTGGGTGTTTTATGCTACCTTATCTTCTACATCACTGCGTGGATCTTCTGCTTCATCGAATCTAGTATTGATTCCCTGTAATTTATTCTTCATTTCCATTATTGTATTCTTTATTTCTGACTGGTTCTTTTTCATGGTTTCCATCTCCATTTTTATGCTTCCTATCTCTCTGTTGAAGTTCTCCCTGAGATCATTGAGCATTCTTATAACCAGTGTTTGGAACTCTGTGTCTGATAGGTTGCTTATCTCCATTTTACTTAGTTCTTTTTCTGGAGCTTTGTTCTGTTATTTGGGACATGTTTCTTTGTCTCCCCATTTTGGCCTCTTCCCTTTATTTGTTACTATGTATTAGGTAGGGTTGCTATGTCTTCCGGTCTTAGTAGAGTGGCCTTATGTAGTAGGTATGCTGTGGGGTTCAGTGGTGCAGTCTTTCTGGTCACCTGAGCCACGCACTCCAGGTGTGTCCTTTAACGTGGGTGGTGTGTGCCCTCCTCTTGTAGTTGAGCCTTGGTTGATAATTGCACATTAATGTGTGGGTCTGACCCGTGGGCTCACTGGTTTTGAGGACTGGCCTTGACTATAGTGGAAGAGTTGTTGTGCTGGGGCTGATCCTACAGAGCAGGATCTGCCTCAGCAGGACTCTGGTACCTGCCCAATCTGTCCCTTGGCTGTGTCGTACTTGGAGGCAGCTGGATGATGCTCCAGCTCATATTGAAGCTGGTCACTGGGGGCACCAGCCCCAGGACCACCTTGGAAGGGACTTGCTGCAGGTCAAGTTCAGCCACAACCTGGGCCCCACTCAGGGCCACCCAGCAGGAGCCACAAAGAAATCCGCAGATGGCTGCCACCTGTCCTGTGCTTGGAAGGCCACAACACAAACCAAGGACGGCTGCCATTAGTGCCTCGCTTAGGGCTGATCAGCCAGAGATACAGGACATACTCAAGCCACATGCTGCTTGTCTGGGTTCTGCAAACCTTTGAGAGACTTTAGGAAAGTTTGTAGCTTGAGCCAATGCAGGCAGTTTGCACAAAAAAGCCACTGGAAGTGGGCTGGATGTGCCTGAGAATTGGGCGGGGACGGGACAAATGGCAGAGACTCAGATATGGAGGCCACCTGCGTCTGCACACAGGGAATGGGGAGGGCTCAACAAAGAAACAATGGCCTCAACCAGTTCCCCCATCCAGAAGAAAGCTGCCTCTCCAGCCCCTGTCCCAAGCCAGACAAATTAGTTTCTCCCTCCTCTCCCCCCCCCCACCAAATGTCCCTGCCCTTTTATACCCTTTCCAGCCACTGCCCTAGCACTAGAGCTCACAGGGAGTGATTTCATTGGGGGGTAAGTCCGTGCGCAGTCCCTTTAAGAGTAACACCTGGGAGTGCAGCTGCACTCAGTCTCACTCAGTCACACTCTCCACTGGTTTTCACAACCAGAAATTATGGGGACTTCTCTCCCTGGCACTGGAACCCTGGGCTGGGGCGGGGCTGGGATCTCTCACTTCTCTGGGGGATGAGGGGATGCCCACAGCTGAAATGTCCTTTCCAATCTTTAATGGTCACATGAGGGTGTGGGACCAGCCTGTTTTGCGTCTCTGCCCTTCCTACCAGTCTGGAGGTGGCTTCCCCTGCACGTCCTTAGTTGAAAGGCTTCTGTTAAGCTTGATTTTAGGTGATTCTCAATAATGGTTGTTTTGTAGATTAGTTGTAATTTTGATGTGGTTGTGAGAGAAGGTAAGCACAGCATTTACCCACTGAGCCATCTTGGTTGTCTCTTCCAATTTTGCCCAGTCTAGCATTACCTAGAACTCGATCATACTGTATACACTATTTTGTTCTGGTTTCTTTCACCCATCATGTTTCCTACATGTTGTGTAGTTCATTTCTGTTGTTGAGTAATAGTCCATTGTGTGATCATCCCAAACTTTTTCATTCATCTCCCTGATGATGGACATTGGGATGCTTACAGTATTTAGCTACTCTGAATAACATTGCTGGGAACACTCTTGTATATGACTTTTTGTGAACACATACCTACAACGCTCTCTGATATATACCTAGGAATAGAACTGCTGGGTCGTAGCATGTATTTGTATTCGAAAATGCCAAACTTTTTTCCGTAGTGGTTTTACATTTCCTCACCATTACATGAGAGTGGTACTTGCTCCATATCCTTGTAAACATTTGATATTATTAGCCTTTTAAATTTTAGCCATTTTATTGAGTGTGTAGTAGTATCTCCTCATGGTTTAAATTGCATCTCCTGAAGATGTTTTCTAGAGCTGTTGTGCACATTTTCATATACCTGTTGGCCATCTGGATCTCCTCTTTCATTTTACAACTTCATCGAGATATGATTGACAAACAATAAACTGCTAACATTGAAAGTGTACAATTTGATAAGTTTTAAGGTAAGTATATACTTGTGAGAACTTCAAGATAATGGAAAACAACTGTCAAGATAATGAACGTATCCATCATCCCCTACAATTCCCTCATGCCCTTGGTAATCCCTCCTGCCTGCCCGTTTATCATCACAATATCCATGAATGACCCGTGATCTATTTTCTCTCACTATACATTTGTTTGCATTTTCTAGCACTTCATGTAAATGAAATCATACAATAGGTACTCTTTTTTTGGGGGGGGTTTGACTTCTTGCATAAATATAGACATATGGCCATGTGGCTGCATGTATCAATAGTTCATTTATTTTTCTTGCTGTACTGTTATATGGATATGCCACAATATCTGTATCCAGTCACCAAATGTTAGTGGACGTCTGGGTTGTTTCCAGTTTTTGGCTATTAGAAATAAAGCTTCTATGGACATTGTGTAAAAGCTTGGACATGCTTTCATTTCTCTTAGGAAATACCTAGGAGTGGAATGGCTGGGTCACATGGTAGGTGTATGTTTAACTTATTAAGAAACTGTCAAACTGTTTTCCAAAGTGGTTGTACTATATTACTTTTCTATCGGCAATGAACGATATGTTTCCAGCTGATTCATATTCTCTCCAACATTTGGTACGGCTAGTCGTTTTTATATTAGTCAGTGTAATAGGTGTGTAGTATTATCCTGTTTAAATTAGCATTTTTTAAATGACTAAATGAAATTGATCATATTTTCATGTGCTTATTTTCTATCCACATATATCTGTTCAATTTTATCTTTTTTTTTTTTTAACTTGGGCTGTTTTTCTTCTATTTTAGACAATTAGGAGATTGTTGAGATATAAAAGTTTTTATAGATACAAGCCCTTTATCACATATTTATCCTCTTCATCTGTGGCTTGCCTTTTCATTTTCATAAGTTTCTTTTGAAGAGCAAACACTTTTAATTGGATGAAGTCCAGTCTATTGATAATTTTCTTTGTAGTTAATGCTTGTTATGTTATATTTAAGAAATTTCTGATAAATCAAAGGTAAATTTAATCCTATACTTTCTTCTAGAAGTTTTATAGTTTTAGCTCTTTAACTTAGGTATAGTATACATGTGGATTTTATTTATATTTTCTTCACAAATTTTTTGCAATTACAGTTGACATTCAATATTATTTTATATTAGCTTCAGGTGTACAGCATAGTGGTCAGACATTTATAGAATTTATGCAGTGACACCCCCCACCTGATTAGTCTAACACCACCTGGCGATATACATAGCTATTACCATATTATCGACTATGTTGTCTATGCTGTACTTTACATTCCCATGACTATTTTGTAAAGATACTAATTTGTATTCATTAATCCCTTCACCTTTTTCTCCCAACTCCCCAGGCCCCTCCCCTCTGGCAACCATCAGTTTGTTCTCTGTATTTATGAGTCTGTTTCTGTTTTGTTTGTTCATTTATTTTGTTCCTTAGATTCCATATATAAATGAGATCACATGGCATTTGTCTTTCTCTGTCTGACTTATTTCACTTAGCATAATACCTTCTAGGTCCAACCATATTGTCACAAATGGTAAGATTTCATTCTTTTTTATGGCCGAGTAATATTCCATTGTATATATGTACCACTTGTTTACCCAATCGTCTATTGATGGGCACTTAGGCTGCTTCCATATTTGGATATTGTAAATTGTGGTGCAGTGAACAGAGGGGAGCATATATCTTTTTGAATTAGTGTTTTGGGTTTCTTTGGGTAAATATCCAGGAGTGGAATTGCTGGGTCATAAGGTAGTTCTATTTTTAATTTTTTGAGGAACATCCAAACCATTTTGCACAGTGGCTGCACTAACTTGTGATTCCACCAAACCAACAGTGCATGAGGGTTCCCTTTTCTCCACATCCTCGACAACAGACAACACTTGTTTGTTGATTTATTTATGATGACCATGCTGACAGGTGTGAGGTGATTATCTCATTGTGGTTTTTATTTGCATTTCCCTGATTAGTGATGTTGAGCATGTTTTCATGTCTATTGGCCATCTGTATGTCCTCATTAGAGAAATGTCTATTCAGGTCTCCTGTCCATTTAATTGGACTGTTTGTTTGTTTTTGGTATTGAGTTGTATGAGTTCTTTAATTATTTTGGATATTAACCCCTATTGGGTGTATCATTGATGAATATCTTCTCCCATTCAGCAAAGGGTGCTTTTCTGTTTCCTAGAATTTCTTGGCATAATGAATGTTAAAACAATTGTTTACTATTTAGAAAATAAATAGACCTCTTTACTTACCATACTCCAAAATTAAAAAATAAGGAGTTAAAAGTAAACAAGTAAACAGAGGTATATGTTCACCTTCAATTGACAAGGGAAAGATCTTTCTAAATTTAATAATAAAAATAATCTCAAAGATTGTACTTGAATATAATATCTGTTTATGAAGATATTCATGTATACAACAAACAGATAAATGATAGATAAATATTGTCAATTTCTGACAAAAAGGCGGAGCTTGATTAACATTTCCAATATACATAAAGAGAGCTACTAAAGAGAGACATACACTTTCATAGAGACACGGACAAAACACCTGAATTCCCAATTCAAGGAAGAAATAGAAATGGCCAAGTAAGATGAAAAAGCTAGTAAGCAATAAAATGAGGTGTGCCGCATACAAGTGGATGGGGGTGGAAGGAGTCTTGCTACAGCAATGGCATACAATTCTTCGAACTCTGTACACACGAAGAAAAGAAAAAGCTAGCATGTTTATTGATTTTTTAATGTGAGATACTTTTCCATTACCAAATTTTCACAGATTGAAAAACATTCTACAGGTTTTGCACTCCAAATTCACCCTTTTGCTAACCAAATTCACCCTTTTGCAAATCAAATTCATCCTTTTACAGATCGAATTTTTCCACAAAATGTTTTCTTACTCTTTGTAATAAAAATAAATTCAAAGTTAAATTATTGTTAAAATTAAACATTTTATTGCATGTATTTAATAATAAACATAAAATACTTATAGTTAACATCAGAAATACTTATTTACTTAGATCTTCATTTATAACGGTTTCCTGCCGCTGCTCTTGGAAATTTCATATACATATTCATAAAATAATTATGGCAATCTGTAAAAGTAATAGTTGCAACAGAATGATTAATAATATATACTAAATGTTCATGGTTTGATGGATCAGCCAAAATATTTCTTGTGTAGAACTTAATTTTTGAAAAACTAAGGCACGGTCGAAAGATAATACACCACTTCGTGTGACTGTAACAATGGTTAGAGGATGAAATGTTTCTCTAATTGCAGCAATAAACATTCAGGGAATGGTGTGGCATGAAATAATTGCGCGTTCTATGGTTACTTCAAATATTTTTTGTGAATTTATTCAGAGATTATTGCAGAAATTGGATGAAGATAATCTGGAGGAAGGGTGGTTTGTTTTTGACAACGTAAGCCTCCACAGAACCCAGGAAGTACGTGATCTTGTTGGTCAGACAAGACACATTTTATTATTTCTACCACCATTCTCTCCAATGATGAACCCCATTGAAGAAGTTTTTTCAAAAATTAAGTTCTGCGCAAGAAATATTTTGGCTGATTCATCAAACCATGAACATTTAGTAGATGTTCTTAATCATTCCTTTGCAACTATTACTCCTAGAGATAGTCATAATTATTTTATGAATATATATATATATGAAATTACCAAGAGCAGCGGCAGGAGAACCGTTATAAATGAAGGTCTAAGTAAATAAGTATTTCTGATGTTAAATATAAGTATTTTATGTTTATTATTAAATACATGCAATAAAATGTTTAATTTTAACAATAATTAACATTGGATTTATTTTTATTACAAAGATTAAAAAATATTTTTGTGAAAAAATTTGATCTGCAAAAGGATGAATTTTATTTGCAAATGGTGAATTTGATTTTCAAAAAGGTGAATTCGGAGTGCAAAACCTGTACCTGAGATGGAGAAGGGATGGAGCAGGCTGCTGCTCTGATGGGAGAACAGAGATACAGCTCATCTGGGGAGGAGCCCAAGGGTTTGCATTCCTAACAAACTCCAGCAGGTGCCGCTGCTCTCTGGAGGTTATGAATGGAAGCAACAAATCACCTAGTACTGTGACTCTCAGCGACAGAAATCTCAGCTGTTTCCAGATTACATTGTGGTTACATTGCAGTGGCTGCAGACACCTTGAAATATCGTGTTTTTATTACTTCTTTGAAATTACATCATTTATTAGACCCACTGCTATATCTTGTTATTTACTGTATAATAATACATATTACTGTCTGGTTGAACCAATGGTCTTACTGTTGTTAGAGCATTTTCAACATAGAAAATTGGCCTACCTGATAAAATACATTTGTTTTAATTTTTGGTAACCGTATGTTAATATATGGCATTCCTCTGTATTTTCTATGTATTTGTGTCTTTACAAGCATTCTGAGGAGTCTGGTACAAAATGGCTTAAGACCCCTGGTGTGGTGCAATGATCTCTTTGGCTGCCCACCTGTAAGCTTTAAATGCTTTTATCTGGGTCCCAACTGAGGGCTTGCAATTTAATTGGCCTGGGGTAGGGCCCAGGCAACTTTTAAAAGCTACATCGGTGATTCTGACAGGCAGTGAAAATTTGGAACCATTGCTTGCAATGACCTCTTCGCATCCCCCTCAAATCCTGGGGCAGGGAGAGTAAATTGAGATGACCCTCTAGTTTAACTGGAAGGCAGCAGAGTGCCATTAGCCCCAGCATACTGTCAGCAAACGCAAGAAAGGCCCAGAAGGACTCTCTGGGTTTGATCTGTGGGTCTCTTCAGGTTGACCAGTCTGACTTAAAAGTCACACAGGTTCCTTGTTGATGGAGCAGGTTTTGGGGTTTACCTCTAGAGATTGTGATTTAGTACATCGGGTGTGGGCTCTGGAAGTCACTTTCCCAAAAGCTGCTGCGGAGACAGCGGTGCAGGGGAGCCACCCACCCCCTGGAGAGGCGCTTGCATTCATGCTTGGCTCAGGCCCCTCCCCTCGGCAAAGGCGGGGGAGGCAGTGTGACCTGGTACCAAGTTTCTCCCATGGCCCCCCACTGACATCAGTTGCCTCCAGACAGCTTTCTGTTGCCTTGGGTGGGGGTGGGGCACTGGAGAAAGTAAAGGTACAAACTCCAGAGGGAAAAGCCCCATTCACCACCCATTACTTCTAGTAAGAACTAAGGAAGGTACAAAACCAAATTCTTCTGTCCTCTGACTTCTCCCAGCCCACTCAAACAGCTTCTTCTCCATGGCTTCTAGTCTCTCCCATCTCCTTCTGCAGCCCTGTATTCAGTATCAACTAAAAAATAATAAAGCTAGGTGTTTTATTATTAAAAAGGATTTATTTGGGGAAAAGAAAAGTGTAGCAACCCAGAGCATGGAGACATGGCAAGCCATGTGCATACTCTGGCCCGCGTGCCAAGATGGAGGGGTATTTATAAAAGGAAAAGAAGAAAAGGAAAGGGGGAGTTAGAACCACAGAGCTTTCTTGTAAACATAGAGTTCTTCCTGTAGGGCTCTCTTGTAGGCCTCTCATGATTATGTAGAGCTTGGGAACGCCCATAAGTCCTAGCTCCTCCCATACTCTCCCAACTGATTACATTTGCTTCAAGTTCCGCTTAGTCTTTACCACCAGTGACCGCCATCCCTCGCTCTTCCCCAGGCCCTCCATGTAACTGGCTGGACTTTCTCTCCAGCAGCAGAGGCCTCGTCCTGCACTCCCAGTCCACACTGTCCTGTAGGTGACCTCAGGTTGGCCGCCTTTATCTCACCTTTCACCCAGTGACAAACCCAGCAGAAGCAGTGGGCAAACAATCATCAACAGAAGGGGAGTCAGTCTGTTTCTGGAGTTTGACATAGAGCAGTTTCTGACCTTATCGGGCTGTGGGGGCTCCTCTGAGATTTTTCTGCTCCTTGTTCTGAAACTCCATGCAGGTTAGAAAAAGAGTTTTAAGTGCTTAGCTCTAATCCCCAAGGCCATCTTCTGGATCCCTCTTGTAAGCTCAAAGAGTGGAAGGTGGTGGGGTTCTCAAGGTGAGGAAGGACTGAATGGGAAGTTGGCGAGCCTGGAGTTTGTGTTGCAGCCGGGAGGCTGGTGCAAATGGAGGCTGATAAGAACTGGATCCCCAGATGGTTAGATCCCAAGCAGGGAAATGTGGAGGAAGAATTTATCTGCTCTAGAGAAGTGATCAGGAGATCAGGTGTCACTCACTGAATCTCTCTGGAAGGTGCACAGGGCCCTTCCCCCTGAACAACATCCAGGACAGCGTCCTCCTTTTACACCCATCTCAGGACCTCCATCACACAGGCTATCCTTGGCCTTGCTTGTTTGTCCCTATGGGGACAGAGCCCCAGAGAGCAGTTTCCAGGCTCTCACCCTCATGTGGAAAGGTGCTGGCTCAGGTAGTAGATGGCCATCAGCTGTGGCTAGTTGGCCGTCAGCTGTAACCATTGAGCCATTGGCCACCAATATAACTGCCGCAGCTATGTTGGGGAGTCAGTCCAGAGAGAGTCGAGTCGGTCGGTTGGCAGAAAAGCGGACAGCAGGTCGCACGTCATGTGAATCCAGCCTCCAGTGAGACTACAGTGGTATGACTCCCCTATCTACGGCTCCGTGGGTGTTCCATTTTGGCCTAGCCACATCCTGCATTCTTATGTGCAGAGCAGGAGCAGAGACCCCGCAGGCCACCCTGCGTGACAGTCCCCATCCACACACCCCTTGCACACCCCATCTCTAGACCTCCCCCTAGTCCCCCAGAGCTGCTAGTAAATGTGCTGGGGCTCTGAACCTTCCCAGGTAGCAGTGATGACCATCCACCTACCACTCCCTTCCCCCACTGCAGTCTGATTTTCCAGGCTTCCTGAAAAATCATCCAGACCTTGTTAAACCTGCAGGTTCCAGGGCTCCACTTCAGACCACCTGAATCAGAGTGTCTGGGGTGGGGCTCATGGATCTGCATCTCTGACAAGACTTTGGGTGGTTCTGAAGTGCCCTAAAGGGTGAACACCAGGCCCCAGTTCTGCCTGCTGGGGGCGCTTCCCAAGCTCTGCCCACCTGCCCAGTTCCCTCACTTCCCCTGTCCTGGGACTCACCTGCTGAGCTTCCATCCTTTTCGGCTGTGTCTCTGTGGCTTAGCACAGGAGAGCAGCATTTATCTTTGGTCCCCAGTGCCTGGCACATAGTGGGTTCTGATCAGTGCTCCCCTTTCCTTCCCAAACCAACAGCAATTGCCTGATGAAGTCTCTCGTGTAGGCTTGTGGAGGAGGTGAGGAGAGTGGGCTGCAGGAAAAGCACAAGCAACTGGTTGATTCACACAGCAGATATCTCTGCAGAGAGGTCTCCAGCAGCCCCGTCCGCTTCCATCGTATGGAGGAGATGCTAAGCCCGCAAATAAAACACGTGAGTGACCACAGCTGGGATGGGGCAGGGCCCCTCTGAAGAGCAGAAATAGAATTCCTAGTGAAAGTGGTTCAAGTTGGAGGTGAATGTGACAGGATTAGTGTGAGGGTCCATATGGCCATAGAAACATGTGAAATCTCCAGAGAGTTGGGAAGGTGACAAAACAGTACCCAGGGTAGGACCTGATACAAGCTCTACTTGAGCTGAGTGACATGCTTCGCTGTTCTCCAGGCCAAACAGCCAAGCTCCCCAGTGTAAATCTGGCTGCGCTCACCAGATCACATCTCAGGGGTTTCAGAATGGAGTGATGGGGAGCCTATGTCATTCCAGAGGCTGCAGAGGAGGGGCAGGCAGCAGGCTGAGCACTGCATCTGAGTGCCCAGAGGGCTATCTCCCCAAAGTGGATTCAGCCTAAGGCAGGTGGGGAACCCTGGGGGAGCAGCTGCTGCTATCCAGGTGCAAATGATGGTGTCTCAGACCAGGTGATGCCTGGTCTAATTCTGGGTTTATCTGGAAGGTAAAACTGACAGAATTTGCTGACAGTCTAGGTTGGGATGTGACAAGGAGGAGTTGGGGAGGGTGGGCTGTCTGGGGCTCACCTGTGTTCAGGTTATGGTTGCAGTACCTCTTAGACATCCTTGTTCCTCTGCCACCGTCCAAGCCACCTTCCCTTTTGCCTAAACCTGAGAAATTACCTGTCTCCTTACACTCACTTTTTGGACCCAGTGAGTTCATCTTCTAACTTCTGCATCCTGAAAGATTAAACTTGAAAATCCGATTTGAATCATGGGTGTGACCCATCTTCCATGGTCCTGTTGCCCCTTAGGGAACACCTGCTCCCTTCACATGGTCCCCAAGGCCTCGCACTCTGGCCCCCACAAGTGGGACTGTTGGGTCATCAGGTAGTTCTATTTTTAATTTTTTCAGGAGTCTCCATACTGTTTTCTATAATGTCTGCACCTATTGAAGTCCCACCAACAGTGCACAAGAGTTCTCTTTTCTTCACATTCTCCCAAGTCATGTAATTTGTTGACTTTTTAATAATAGCTATTCTGAGAGATGTGAGGTGGTATCTCACAGTGGTTTCGATTTGCATTTCCCTGATGTTTAGTGATGTTGAGCATCTTTCCATGTGTTGGCCATTCTGTATGTCTTTTTTGGATAAATGTCTCTTCATGTCCTCTGCCCAATTTTTTTTTTTTAATCAGATTGTTTCTTGTTTTGTTATTGAGTTGTATGTGGTCCTTATATATTTTTGGATATCAACCCCTTATAGGATATATCATTTGCAAATATTTTCTCCCATTCAGTTCGTTGTCATTTCATTTTGTTGATGGTATTTCCAGGACTTTATTGGAGAACAGTGTGTCTCTCCCAGGACCCATCAGCTCCAAGTCAAGTTGTTGTCCTTTCAGTCTTAGTTGTGGAGGGCACAGCCCAGCTCCAAATCCAGTTACCACTATTCAATCCCAGTTGCTGGGGGCGCAGCCCATCATCCCTTGAGGGAGTCGAACTGGCAACCTTGTGGTTGAGAGAATGTGCTCTAACCAATTGAGCCATCTGGCCACCCAGGAACTCAGCTGCAGCTCAGCGGCAGCTCGTTGTCTTCATTTTAGTTGCAGAGGGTATAGCTCGGCCCATGTGGGAATTGAACCGGCAGCCCTGTTGTCCAGAGTTCGCGTTCAACCAACTGAGCCACCTGACCACCCCTGTGTAGAAGCTTTTTAGTTTGATGTAGTCCCATGTGTTTTTGCTTTTGTTGCTTGTCCAAGGAGATATATCCCAATAAATATTGCTAAGAGTGATGTCAAAGAGTTTAATGTCTATATTTTCTTCTAGCAGTTCTATGGCTTCACATCTAACATTTGCCTTTAATCCATTTTGAGTTTATTTTTGTATATGGTGTAAGAAAGTGGTCCACTTTCATTTTTTTTTTTTTTTTGCATGTATCTGTAGAGTTTTCTCAACGCTACTTGTTGAAGAGACTCATTTCTTCATTTCTCCATTGTATGTTCTTGCCTCCTTTGTTATAGATTGAGGGTTTATTTCTGGGCTCTGTATTCTGTTCCATTGATCTATGTGTGCGTTTTTGTGTCAGTGCCATGCTATTTTAGTTATAACTTTGTAGTACAGTTTGAAATCAGGGAGTGTGATATCTCCAACTTTGTTCTTTCTCAGGATTGCGATGGCTATTCGTGGTCTTTTGTGGATCCATATAAATTTTAGGAGTATTTGTTGTAGATACAGAATTCTAGGTTGGTGGTTTTGTCTTTCAACTCTTTAAATATTTCACCTAATTCAATTCTTGCTTGCGTGGTTTGTGACAGGAACTCTGATGTAATTTTTATCCTTGTTCTTCTATAGGTAAGATGTTTTCCCCTCTGGATTCTTTCAAGATTTTACTTTTTATCTTTGGTTTTCTGCAATTTGAATGTGATAGGCCTAGGTATAAATTTTTAATTTGTTATTTTACTTCGTGTTCTCTGAGCTTCCTATGTTTGTAGTTTGCTGTTATTAATGTGAGGAAATTCTTAGCCATTATTACTTCAAACATTTCTTTTGTTCCTTCTCTTTTTCCTCCTTTGGTATTCTTTTTTTAAAATAACTTTTTAATTTTCCAATTACAGTTGACATATATTATTGTTTTAGTTTCAAGTGTACAACATAGTGATTAGACATTTATATAACTTATGAAGTGATCACCCCAGTCAGTCTAGTACCCACCTGACACTATACATAGTTACTACAGTGTTATTGACTACACTCCCCTGTAGTTTACATCCCCGTGATTGTTTTTATAATTAGCAATTTGCACATTTGGTCCCTTCCCCCTTTCACCTAGCCCCCCAATCCTCCTCCATTGTGGCAGACATCAATTTGTTCTATCTATGAGTTTGTTTCTGTTTTGTTTGTTCATTTATTTTGTTTAGATTCCACATGTAAGTGAAATCATATGGTATTTGTCTTTCTCTGACTTATTTCACTTAGCATAATACTTGTCATGCAGGGTGTCATGCAGGGTCTCTGGTCCCGCTCGCCGCATAAGAACGCAGGATATGATGAGGCCAAAAAGGAACACCCATAGATAGGGGAGTCACACCACTATAGTCTCACTGGCAGCTGGGTTGGAGACACAGGAAGCAGGAGCCACACGATCCACCACCTGCCGTCTGCTTGTCTCTGCCAACCAACCTCACTTGCTAACTGCAATCCTCCTCTCTGCAATCCATAATCCACACTCTGCCCCTAGCTAGCTTTGCCACAGCAGTTATATCAGCAGCTAATGGCTAACTGGTAACAGCTGATGGCCAACTAGTCACAGCTGATGACCATCTACTACCCGAGCCAGCACCTTTCCATGTGAGGCCGAGAGCCTGAAAACTGCTCTCTGGGACTCTGTCCCCACAATACTCCTTTTGGTAGTTGTATATGCATGCTATACTTTTTCTAATTATCCTCCAGTTCTTAAATATTCTGTTCTTTTTTATTTTTTGTTCACTTTTTCCTCTTTGTATTTCAGTTTGGGACGTTTCTATTGCCACAGCCTCAATTCAGAGACTCTTTCCTCAGCTCTCTCCAAACAACTGGTGAGCCTATCGAAGGCATCTTGCATTTCTGTTATAGTGTTTTTGATTTCTAGCATTTCTTTTTGATTCTTTCTTATAGTTTCAATCTCTCTGCTTACATTATCCATTGTTCTTACAATGCTGTCCACTTTTTCTATTACAATGCTTAACATATTAATCATTGTTGTTTAAATCCTGGTCTGACCATTCCAAAATCACTGTATGTCTGAGTTTGGTTCTGTTGCTTTTTTTCCTCTTCACACTGTCTCCTCTAGCCTTTTAGCATGCCTGGTAATTTCCATTGAAAACCAGGTGTGATGCACTGGGTAGCAGGCACTGAGGTGAGCTGGCTTTAGTGTGATGGTTTGTGCTGATCTGGTCAGGAGTGACACCATGTTTACTGTTACCGCAGCTGTAGTTGTTTGAGACTTCAGTTTCCTCTTGTGTCCCTGTTTTTGTCGCCCCTAGAAAGTTGCTCTTAAACAGTGCCTGAGCCTTATAGTTTTTTTCAACTGCAATCCTTTGTTATTATGCAGCAGTCATGCTGCTGTGGTAGTGAAGTGTTGGTAAAGGGGACCATTCCACGATATTCTATGGTACTATGATGAGGTCTCAGTCTCTTTTTGGGCTGGGCATCTGGGATATGACCATCACAGGGGCTTCTCAGCACCCCCCTCCGCACCCCATGTATATAACTGGGAGGCTCAAGGGGACTGGAGTTGGCTAACTGCCCTTCCCCAGTCAGTCGTCCCCCTCGAGTGCTGGCCTTTGCTTCAGGGAACTGGAGGAAGAACCGAGTGCTCTGGCATATTTCACAGGGGCTGCTTTTCCTCAGCCCCTGCTGGAAAGCCTGAGGGGATTTGCCTCCAAATTCAAGGCGAGAACATGGTGGGGCTCTTGGAGGTAAAGCTCAAGAACAATGGTCCCTTGGGGGTTTTAAACTCTCTAGCTGGTCCATACTCTGCCTCCAGCAGCTGGTCAATTCCAGTGTAAGTGTTCCTACCTACTGGCTCCAACACCGGCTTCTCTTCTTGCTCTCCTGCTCTTGGTAAATTGATTCTCTGTATCCACCTCTCTCTCCAGTTTTCACAGCAACAGTTGTGACCCGAATTCTCTGAACGATCTAAGAAGAGTCATTGCTTTTTAGTTTGTCCAGTAGTTTTCTTTTGCTAAGGACAGGAGTGATGCTCCCAAGCTCTTTACATTGCAGAGCAGAAACCAGAGGAGTCAGCTTCCTTTTTACTGTGTCTCAGGTTCCCTCCCATGACTGCCAACAGAGGGACCTAATTCCACTTAAACAAGCCATTTCCTTGCATTGCCCTTGCTTAGTTTAATGCTATTGGCTCCTTCTCTTGCTTCTCTGAACTACTGATAGCAACTTGTTCAGCAAGAAGGTGACAGTTAAAAAATGTGGCCAGTACCTGGTTCTACAACAACATTGTGAACTCCCAGATCAGTAGAAGGCAGATGAGAGCTGGGCCCGGTTTGCTTGGGTCACCCTTCCAAATCTAGACTCAGGAGGGACGAAGACTGGGGCCAGCCCCACCCCCACCCATGCTGCTGAGCTCACCTGCTGCTTCTCTGTTTCCAGTCCTAGGGCTCTGCCAGTTCTCTCGCTGAGCAGCTCTTCTCCAAGGGCAGTTTGGAGACTATCCCAGGGAGGCAGCAGCAGTGACAGATACAGTCATGTGGTTCTGGACCTTTGTCTACAAAATCTCCAAATTGTGGCTGGGAAAGAGGAAAACGGAGAGAGCTCTTCGGCCTGATGTGAACTGTGGCAGCCAGTACACAGGGGCCCGCTGGCTGGAGGAGGAGCCCTCCCCAGTCTCATCAGTATGGGGAGGTTCCTGAACATTGGTCCCTGTGGGACAGAGTTCCCAGCCTGGACTTTGGAAGCAGGTGCCATCACCAGACAAAATGCTACCTGGAGCCAGGGTGGAGCTGCCAATGGAGCCTGGAGAGGAAGCAAGCAGGTGGTGGGCTTGGTCCTAAAGGCGGGGCCCAGGGTTGTGGATATAGAACCTGAAATGACTCCTCCCCTGCTGGAGTAAGGCTGGGAGGGCACCACTATTATTAAGTGTGCAATAATTGTTTTAAAAATTTTTTTTTAATCTTTAACCTTTAAGAATCAGAATAGCTACATTTTGAACAACGCTGTATCAGTCAGTTTTCAGATCTTAGAAACTGATATGAAGCATGAGAGGAGGTTTCAATCTGGAAACAATATCTTTTATAAGAGGTTCATGTGAAACATTTTTAGAAACAAATTTTGGTTCACTGGTACACACACTGATGAGCTGGGGCATTTTAGTATCTGATGTGGTTTCAAGAGGAAAAGCAAGTACTGTTCTCCTTTGAAACATCTACTGGCTCTCATGCTGCTGTGTGTGCAAATGACCCTACTATTATGCTTGTTTTTTGTGTTGAATATCTATTTTGGATTTGCATAATTGTGCTTTCATTTTTTCGTAACTTCATTTCATGGAATTGATTTGCATTGACCATAAGCTGTAAATAAAAGAAATAAATGTGTGAAATAAATAAGTGGCTACGAGAAGGGGCAGATCTCATCTTAGGAGCGGGGGATGGGAAGGAGACTGGAGTCAGGGTCCCGAGACCTTGGAGGTGGAACGTTCTTGATGAGGGGCAATTTCCTGGACTCCATTGAGAGGAAGGTGGGGGTACTTGCCGTTACCCTAAGTTGACCCATAAGAATCATATGGAACTTTGGTGGATGCCTGCAAGAAGAGGAGCTTGATATCTTGTTTGATAAGCTTGTTGATCTGCCCAGAGGAGAAAAAACTGGAAGACCTGACCCTTGGAGAGAGCCTGCCCATCCCCCACTCAGCACAGCACACATACAAGGCCTGAGTTTCCGGGGGTTAAAAGAACATCTGGGAAGTGGGCCAAATTGAGCCACTTTGCTGCATCCTTCCCAAGCACACTGCCGTCTGCAGGTGAGGAGGCACTGGGGTGCTCTGCATTAGCAGATGGAGCAGAGGTTAGGGGATCAGCCAAAGCTGGAAAAACTGAGGAATGGGGAGGACCCGGAGGAGGTTGTGGCTGAATCTGTCCTTCACTCAGAGCTGAGGGAACAGAAAGAGCCTGTCAGAGGGAGGAGGAGGTTACCAGAGGCAGAACGACCTCCTCCCCACTGCAGGCCCCCAACCTGTTGGGGGTCAGAACTAAATAGGAAATCAGGGTTTGAAAGCTGGACAGGTCACTTAACAATTAAGGTTATATGAACACTATGGTCTCTGTCCAAGATGCTATTGAGGGCAAGAAAGAAGGATTCTCCAGAGGCAATGAAAGGCAGGGAGGTGAACACTCTAAAGACATGGAAACTTACTACTGGCAAGATGTTAATTCCCCCATTTTTATTGAATTACTAGCATCCTCTATTTATTCTGGCAGAGTCTGAGAAAGGCAAATCAAATGTGATCTCAAGTAAAAGTTCTAACTAAAATTAAATAAATAAATAGAAAATGAAAGACATGAAAACGTGTCATGTCACTACCCTGAGTGTTAAGACTGTTCAGATGACTTCAGCTATACATTTAAAAGTATTTTCTTGTGATTGTTTCCCACTGACATGAGGCAGAAAGAAAAGTATTACTTAATTTTTAATTACAAAAGCAATACACATTCCCTGTAAAAATTGACGTGCACCATAAAAATTGACGGTGCCATAGGACCCCATTGTATGAACCAACCATATTTTTATTTGTCTGTTCTCCTAGTAGCTAGTAGGTGGTTTCCAACCTCTGCTCTCACACCGCTGCAGTGAGCATCCTCTATATCTTTAGGTGCTGGTGTGACTATTTCTGTAGGACAGATTCCTGGAAGGGGAATTATTGGCTTCATAGTATTTACAAATTGGTTGACTTTACCAAAATTGACCTCAAAATGGTTGCACTGATTTTTAGGCCCCTCAAAAACGTGTGGTTGTGCCCAGTCTAGGGGGATCTTTGTCTCTCCAGGTAAGATTCCCATGGACAAATGATAACTCGACCAGTACCCACTATAGAGGTCAAGGTCTTCTCTCTGCTCTGCCAGGCTTTGTGCCTTAGCCGTCCGCAGGCTGCCTCAAGAAGGCTCACAACCAGACTCATCACTGGTGTGTTTGTACACTGGACTGGGATCCACACCTAATAGCTGTGTTCACCTGTTGCAGCTCTGAGGGATAGCTGCATAGAAAATTTGAACAGTGGGAAGAACTAAATGTATCATGTCTTATTTTTAGAAACTGTCAGAAGGCCATGGGACAGGAGCTGGAAGGAGATGAGTCTCTACACTGAGTGGTCTGGTCTCCTGGGTGGCCTCTCACATGGCCTTTGTGGTTCACAAAACACATAGCTGAACGTTTAAGATTCCTTCAACCTGAAAGCTGGGCTTCCCGTTTCTTAAAATGCTCTGATGGAGTGACTGGTTATTTAAAACTAATTTAATGTTGTCTTTGTATAAGCTATATTTTCTTGTTTACTACATAAAAATGACCTTAAAAGAATAGAGAACCGTTGCATGCAGTCAAGGAACATATTTTTAATGTTATCATAAAAACATTTGTGAATAGGAACCCAAAATATTTGCATGCAAATGATTATAGTAAATAAAACTTCCCTTTTCTGAATATTATACATGGCATGTTAATTAAGGCTGTAATTTTATCATATGCGGTTGACCATATTTTTATAAGCTCATAAATGTAGTTATTTGTTTTGTTAGAGAAACAAATCACAGTAGATGGCCAAATGCCCTATGTGGACTCGCGTAAAATCAGTGGTGTGTTGGCGCTGGTGTCTTGCGAGAGCCCATCGAGCACATCTCTTCCCAACTCCATCAGTGATGTCACACCTGCAGCTTGAAATCGGCCACTATGGGAATCAGCAAATGCTACAGACTTTTTTTCAGAAAGCTAGTTATTGAACTTCTATCAGATACTACTGCATTCCTTTATCATTCTCTCTTTCTCTCTATTACTGTTTTTGAATGAACCATTTGAGAATAAGTTAAACATCATGTCCCCTTAATACTTAAGTGTGTATTTCCTTAAAATATTCTCCTTCCATCACCATATATTTAATCCCCTTTACCCTCAACTGACTCTGGGTGGTGAACACACAATGTAATTTATAGATGATGTAATACAGAATTGTACACCTGAAATCTATGTAACTTTACTAACAATTGTCACCCCAATAAACTTTAATTGAAAAAAATAAAAAAATAAATTCTCTTACATGAAATCAGGAAATCAACATTTATCCAGTATCTAATCCAGAGCCATTTTTCAATTGTCTCTTTTTCTCCAAATAATGTCTTTTATGGCCCCAGGATCCCATCCAGGTCAGCTATTGCATTGAGTTGTCATGTCGCTTTAGTCACTTCAATTTGAAACAATCCATAATCTCATCTTGTCTTTCATGACCTTGACATTTTTTAAAGAGTATCAGCCAGTTTGCCTGAGGTTTCCTCATGATTTGTGAATTCTTGGGGCAGGAACACCTGAACAGTGATGCTGCTGTATTCTTTGCACTGCATTGTATCAGGAGACACACGGGGTGTAAATTTATGTAGTATCTGGTGATGTTAACTTTGTTACTTGGTTAAGATGGTGTCTGCCAGGTTCCTCCACTATGAAGTTGATTGATAAGTGTTTTGCACTTCTAAATTAATAAGGAATCAGTATTTTGAGGGGGAGTTACTTTGAGACTTCAATAGTAGACTATAGCTTTCTCTATTCCCTTATTTATTTATAAATATTTATTTATATATAAATATGTATATTTATTATTACTTATATTATTTTTAGTATTTTGTATTATTATTTATATTATTTATATTAATATTATATACAAATAAATAAATATATATATATATATATATATATATATATATATATATCCATATAGGTATGTAAACTATTGGATTCTTATTTTACTTAAATCTGTTACTGCCACTAATTACTTTGATGTTCAAATTTGGCCAGTGGGAGTCCCTTTAAGCTGACTTTTCTGTCCAACTGACATTTCCCCATCGTTCTTTGAGCACTTCCTTACTTTCTGCTACAAGGTGTACTAGACTCATTCAGTATGTGTTTTTTCCCAAACCACCAAGTTACTAACTCGAATCTGACACAATTTGCCCAGACATAGAATCAGATCCCTCAGGTTAGGGGCTCAGTCCCACAAGACTTCCCCCCACTTCACACGCCAATTGCAAGTCCAAGTTGTTACCTGCTATAAATCGGAGATTCCCAAATCACCCTACTTGGGTTTGATTAATTTACTAGAGAGGCTCACAGAACTCTGGAAAATGGTTTGCTTACTAGATTACCAGTTTATTATAAAAGTATGTAAGTCAGGAATAGCCAGATGGGAAAGATGCACAGGGCAAGGTGTGTGGGACAGACACAGAGCTTCCATAGTCTCTCTGAGTGCCACTCTCCCTGAATCTGCAAGTGTTCACCAACCTGGAAGCTCTGGAACTCAGTCCTTTTGGATTTTTATGGAGGCTTTAATACATTTGCATGACTTATTAAATCGTTGGCCACTGGTGAGATAGCTCAATCTCCAGGCCCTCCCTGATGTTGGGGTGGGGTTGGAGCGAAATTATAACTCTAATGACTAGTTGGTTCCCCAAGCAACCAGTCCCCATCACCAGGGGCTTTCAAAAGTCATGGCATTAACATGAACTCAGGTGTCTTTTAAAGGGGCTTGTTATGAATATCAAAGACATCCTTTTTACTCTCATTAGGAAATTCCAAGGGTCTAGGATCTCTGTGCCAGAATCTAGATCAAAACCAAATATATATTGTGTGAATGCGTGAGTCAATCATATGTGTGTATGCAAGCATGTATGTGTGCCTGTGTGCATATGCAGACATGTGTGTCATGTCATATGTGTGCACGTGGGCTTGGGTGTCTGTGTGTACAGGTTCATACTTGGTTTCCGGACAGACATTTCCCCTAATCTCAGCTCTCTCCACCTCCCTCTGTTTATGATCCTGCCAATACAAGGCTGAGTTTCTTGGCTCTGGTTACCTGCACGCTGTTGGGCTGCTCTCCACTCTGAAACAAAACAGAGGAAAAAGAGGTGCAGAGAGCTGAGTTAGAACCATCTGGAACCTTGAGGGAGGCTCAAGATGTATGAAGGGCATGGTCAAATGGAATCACCCTTTTCTAACCATGACAGCTGGTTGGGATCCAGCCACGGCATTGGGTCCAGCTGTCCTGGGTCCACCACGGCATTTTCCCAGGGATTTGGGATTGGGTAGGGGGCGGGTGTCAGTGCTGGATTATACCAAAGCTACGTGCAGGCTGAGGTTGTGCTGGGGACTGCAGGAGAACAGAGCATGTGGACAGAGAGAACCAGTACAAGCAGCATGGGTGCCCTGAAGGGTGGAGAGAAAGCCTCAATCTCTGAGTGGCAGCTTGGACCCAGGAGGCCCAGCTGAGGCTGGCTCCTGTCCTAACATGTCCTCTAGACACCCTGTCCTGCCTTCTTTCTTAACGTGAGCCATTCTGAGTGGTTTCTGCTTCATTTCATCTTGTTCTCTTTATAACAGAGATTGATTTTTAAGTCACAGCATACCAAAAGCAATACAAGAGAGCTCCATAAATTTACAACAGGGCTTTTGAACACTGATTTTGCATGAGAATAACCAGTAGAACTTCAAAAACATATAACTCTTGCATAGAATACCTCAGTTCTATAAAGATGTTGCTTCTCTCTCAATTTAGCTATAAATTCTAAGCAATCCTATGCAAATCTACTTTTGGAATTTTAAAAGGAACTTCATAAAGTTATCCCAAAATTTATATTTTAAAAAGGTCCATTATCTTTAAAAACGATGTTGAAATGGAGAACTACTACTTTTCACTACAATAGAAACCATAGCTTTTAGAAACAGTGACATAACAGGTGGCCACCACACAGACCCATGTAGATGTGGGAACTGAATATGCACTAAAGGTGACACCCACATCAATGGCAATCACAGAATAGATGGCATTGGGAAAGTAAACGCTATATGGAAAAAAAAACACACTAGATTCTCACTTAACACCACATACAGTGGTGAATTTCAGATGGATTAAAGACCTACACATATAAAGTGAATAGAAGAAAGTGTAAGAGTCTTTGAGACCTAAGTCTGAGGAAGGCCTACTTCGAGAAAAGTTGAAAAACACAGGCCATAAGGTGAAAATGTGATGAAATAGATTTTTTCAAAATGACTTTTCAACAAGAGGCACCATGGACAAAGCTAATAGCAGATGACAGAACAGAAAAAGGAATTCATGACATTTACTACCAATGAGGGATTAATATCTGATACATATAAAGAACTGTGAATCAATAAGAAAAAGATAATAACCCCACATGAAAAATGGGCAAAGGTTGAAAACAGGCAATGTTCAGAAGAGGAAGCCCCCAAAGCCAACTAGCATATAAGAGATGCCCAAACTCCTCAATGCTAAGAGTGCAGACTGAAAGCACAACGAGGATCAGTTATCCCCACACACTGGCACACTTAGAAGGATGGCGCACATGGGATATGGGCACTTGGAGTGTCCATGCCGTGCCAATGGCAGGATGCTGGCACTGCCTTCGGGGATCCCTCTACCTCACTTAGTGACATACCCCATGAACCAGCAATTCCCCTCCTGGGTATACAGCCCAGAGAAATCTCCACATATGGCCAGACGGTGTTTGTGTTGTGGTTTGTGGTGGTGTGGACTTAGAGGCAGGCTGGCTGTCTCTCCAGGAGGGTGGCTCTCTAAAATGGAGTCCTACACAGCAGGAAGGAGAAACAGACCAGATACACATGCAGGGTGGGATGGATGTTAAAACACAGTGAGGAGTGAGAAACGCCAGGACTAGCACAAGACTGTAGAAGTCATTCACATAAATTAAAATGCATGTGCACAAGGCAAAAATTCACATTTTTCAAAACCATATACACTATATAAAGATAGATGTTAGACTGGTTGCTTTATGGAGGGAATGGAGGGAGATACAGGGAGAAATTTTTACATATAGGGAGGGTATGATGCCCACCCCTGACCTACAAGTCAGAGTCTTTGAGTGTGGGCACCAGAAGCCTAGGGGATTCTTATGTACAGCCAGCATTTGGCACCAATGGTTTACAGCACGCTTATAGCTCAGGACAACACAAGAGCAAAAATCGAATATAACCTCTAATAGTGACATAGATTAATCATACCAAGTGAAGCTGTGAAATAAACCAGAATGAAGTGTGGTTGGTTAATCAGAGGGAGTGACTGGGATGCTGAGATGTAAAGTGGACCATGGAGGGGAAACAGGCTTCACTCACCAGCCTGGCCTTCAGCCCTTCTCCAGTCTGAAGCAGCCAAGGAGAAACAGCATTAGAACAACAGGCTCCTGCAGCTTCCCTGCTCACATGTCACATTTACACCCACCCCTGTCCCCTGGTCATTTTCTCTGCCACCAACACAGCCAGCAGGGGTCTAGCCTGGGCATCATACCTGGCAGGGAGGTATGAAGAACATACATGGATAACTAGATGGTAAAAGGTGGACAAGTAGAAATAGTTCTAAGAGGGGTCACTTACGAAGCTCTGTCTGCAGCTTCCCTGTAGCAGAACACACAGAAAAAACATCAGATTTCTGCTGAGTGGAACCACCTTACTAAGTCAGTCAGGCCATTGGGAAGATGGTCCTTAGTCTTAAACCACAGCTCACCCCAATCCCATCCAATGTGTGAGTGTTGGGGAGCATGCAGTGTCTTGGCACTGAGGAGTCTCATCCCAGGGCTCAGGTCTGGTTTGAAGGGGCTACTGGTGTCTGCCCGGAAATCACCAGCTTTCTGGTGGCGAAGGTCCTATGGAGCCCCAGGCTCTGAGCACAGCCTGCCTGAGCCTCAGGGTCACTTACTGTGGGCATTATTTAAAGGACTGGGAGGACCTCACACTCAATTCCTTCCCCTGGCCAGATGCCAAGACTGATGATTTGCCACTAGAAATGCATTCCTTTGATTTCTGCACCCTATGTCTTCTTTTAAAAGTAAATGATCCTGGGGAAGGCAACACTGAACACTAATTGTGACTCCACTATATTTATGCAATGCTCACTTCTGTGCAAATTATAGGTGCACTCTTTTGTGGTATTTGAATTAAAAAGAGAAGGCTATCAGACGAAGGTGACCCAGTGGGAGTAAATGTTTAAGGGTGGAATTGTAACAGAATCACTGTAATTGGCAGGGAAGGGGTTGGCAGGGTCTATCCAGGGGGTCTGAGGTCAGACCTCCTTGGCAACTTCACTTAGAGTGCTGGTGGGAGTGGAGAGGTGGGAGGCACAGAGGGATGGATTTAGAATTAGGTAGTTGCCATGTATGGCTCTCCAAAGGGAGAGTAAAGTCACTGAAGCCCTCCTCCCCCTGTGCCCCCCCTCCCCCCCTAACCCCACTAGTCCGCAGCCAGCACTGTGGGCGTGGCACCCGGAACTTACCCAACTATGCTGTGAGTTTCCCTGGAGAAGAAAGGAAGAAAAGAGGGAAATCTCGATGGATGAACACTGAGGCCTCACTTCCCAACAGTGCACAGACTGGGTCCCGTGCGTTCTGGTCACCTGATTGTGCTGGACGCACAGGGGGAGTGGGCTCCGAGGCCGGGGAGTTGGAAGCACAATCCTCAGCGGCACCTCTCTCTGCAGGGCTCCCAAGGCCCCGCGGTCTGACCCACTCTCCTGCTGGCCCCAGCGCCCCGCTTCTGCTAGGCGGAGGTGGGGGCGGAGAGCGCGCCACTCCCCTCGCTTACCTTTGTCCTTCTCCGCCTGCTCCTTCAGCTTTTCTGAAAAGAAGGAAGAAGGACGGAGAGAGCGGGGTGGGGGTAGGGGTGCGCTCCCTGGGGGTCCCACGCCCGCTCCCAGCCCCGCCCCCACCACCTTTTGCTGGCAGAGCCGCCGGGGGAAGGAGACCCCACCTGCGGGTACCTTGGGTTCGCTGTCGCTTGTGAAAGAAGCTCAGCGCCACCGCCGTGAGGAGTGCCAGGAGGAGCGGCAGTCCCACCAGAGTCCGGAGGAAAGCTCTCTTCCACGGGGAGGGTCCGGGTAAAAGTACGTCTGGAAAATACCCACGGAGAGTTGTCTCGATTTAGGCTCCCTTAAACACTAAGTTACAGACTCTTCTGGACGCCGTGTGCTGGAAAACCTTCCTAGTGACTGGCTGGCGCATTAAGCCTCCTGGGCCCCGCCACAGTCATTGTAAAATGGGCGTGACTGCGGCTGCGCAGCGCTCAGGCGAATGTGGGAAAGCGAGGCACAGCGCCGGACTTGGACTTGCTCAGCAGAAAGGGAAAGTGCTGCGAAGGATGCGAAAGGAGGAGAGCTGATGGGCCCCACCGTCGCCCCCGGCTTAGAACTTCTGTGACCAGTCGCTGACCTCCCGCTACTTCTTCCCACGTTTGTCCCGCATCTGCAGGACATGAGAATCCAAGGTCAACCCCAGTGAATTATTGCTCTCCACCCGCACTGTCCAATTCACAAGCCGTCTCCCCGCTTCTTGCAAACACTTGGCTTCTACTTCTCAACTCACCTTTGGAAAAAGTTGATAGCAAAGCCGCGTGAGGGTTGACTGGCAGTTCCCTCTTTCCTCCCCAGGTTCCCTACGGAGCATACAGTGGCCACAGAGTAGACTTATACAGGGGCAAAAATGGAGAAGAGCCCTTTAGAAAAGCTGTGGCAACTGGATAATTGTGTCTGTCGGCAATAATTATATAAAAATGGTATTTTCATCTCAATGGTCTTTTAAATATATATACTTTTTATTATGGTAAATGTACAACATGAAATGTACCACCTTAACCCTTTTTAAGCTTACCGTTCAGTGGCATCAAGTGCCTGCACGTGGTTGTGCAACATCACCACCAGCACTTTTTCGTCTTCCCACAATGAAATCTGTCCCCATTAAACACTAACTCTCTGTTCCCCCTCCCCCAGCCCCTGGGAGCCTCTATTCTAATTTCTGTCTCTATGAATTGACCACTCTAGGTACCACATACAAGTGGAATCATAATATATGTCCTTCTGTGTCTGGCTTATTTCACTTAGCAAAATGTTCTCCCCCTCCTTCCCCCCAGGAGTTTTCTAGCTGTGCATTTTTATTGTCTTGTACAAAAATATTGGAAAAAGAGAGAAGGAACAAAAGAACTGTTAGAAGTAATAATGGCTAAGAATTTCCTCACATTAATAACAGCAAAGGACAAGTCCAGGAAGCTCAAAGAACACCAAGTAAGATAAAAAACTATGAGTTTTTGTTTCTCATTTGTTTGTCTTCTTCTTTTGTTGTTGTTGGTTTATATACCACATATCAGTGAAATCATATGGTTCTCTACTTTTTCTGTCTGACTTATTTCGCTTAGCATCATAATTTCAAGATCCATCCATGTTGTCACAAATGGTCCTATTTCATCTTTTCTTACCGCCGAATAGTATTCCATTGTGTATATTGTGGGGACAGAGCCAGGAGTACAGTTTCCAGGCTCTCGGCCTCATGTGCAAAGGTGCTGGCTCAGGTAGTAAATGGTCATCAACTGTGACTGGATGGCCATCAGCTGTAACCAGTGAGCCATTGGCCACTAATATAACTGCCGTGGCTACGCTAGCAGAAAATGGGGGCTAGCAAGAACATGGAGGCTGAGCTAGCAAGAGCGGATTGCAATAAGCACAGCAGATTGTAGCTAGCAAGTGAAGTTGGTTGTCAGAAAAGCGAATGGCAGGTTGCAGATCATGTGGATCCTGCTTCCTGTGTCTCCAACAGAGCTGCCAGCGAGACTATAGTGGTATGACTCCCTATATGTGACTCCATGGGTGTTCCTTTTTGGCCTCACCATGTCCTGCGTTCTTATGTGGGGAACAGGACTAAAGACCCCGCCTCACAGTTGATGGCCATTTACTACCTGAGCCAGCATCTTTTAGCGTGAGGCCGAGAGCCTGGAAACTGCACTCCTGGCTCTGTCCCCACACTCCACCTCTACAGGGTCTCGCCTCACAATCTACACGACAAGCGTCTTCCACGAGGGGCCCTGTGCGAAGAGCATGGAGGTGAATGCAATATCCTGGACACAGTCAGGCTCTCTGGGCATAGCCAGGGTTTCTCAGGGCACCACCAGTCCTTCTGGGCACGGCCAGACTTCCTGGGCTTCTTAGGGTACCACCAGTCTCCCCGGACACAGCCAGGGTTTCTCAGGGCACCACCAGTGCTTCTGGGCACAGCCAGACTTCCTGGGCTTCTTAGGGTACCACCAGTCTCCCTGGGCACAGCCAGGGCCTCTCAGGGCACTGCCACTCTCTCTGGGCTCAGCCAGACTTCCTGGACTCAGCCAGGGTTCTCAGGGCACTGCCACTCTCTTCGGGCACAGCCAGACTTCCTGGACTCAGCCAGGGCTCTCAGGGCACTGCCACTCTCTCTGGGCTCAGCCAGACTTCCTGGACTCAGCAAGGGTTCTCAGGGCACTGCCACTCTCTGGGCCTCTCAGGGTACTGTGCTAGAACAACAGCGACTCACAGTCAAGGTGCTTACATATTCTCGATGGCGGCTTGTCAAGACACAAAAGCAAACATCCGCCAGTTCCACTACATGGTGGTATGTTCCCAAGCAAACAGTCAAACGGTCCATTAAATTAGGGATAAAAGGCAATTCCCCATTGTCCATAGTCATTCGCCAGGGCTGTCCTGGGGGTGAGGGATGACCTTGACCTCACCCTCATCTCCCATGGAAGACTCAGCAAGCGTTTCCTCCTGGAACTACCAGTCCTGCATCCAGGCTGCCTCAGCAAGCACTTCCCAGCCCACAGGGCCACAACGACCTTCCCTTTCTCCAGCCTATGCTGGCTGGGGAAACTTCCACGTCTTCCCACCCCTCCACGGGGGTCCAGCTTTCCAGCAGCTGCTCCTCCTGGTCTTCCTGAGACTGAGTGTTCATACACATAAACTGCTCCACTGCCCTTCAGAGAGCTTTGGCTGGCAGTGTACCCTGCTCGCTGCGCCATTTGTCATGCGGGAGACCCTGTATGATGCCCTGCATGACACCAACCCAGCCGCCAGCGAGAATATAGTGGTATGACTCCCCTATCTATGACTCCGTTGGTGTTCTTTTTTGGCTTCACCATGTCCTGCGTTCTCGTGTGGGGAGTGAGACCCCGCATGACACCCCACATGATAGTAACTCTCTTCATTCTTCCTGTCACTCAGCATTTGTGTCATCCTTAACTCCTCTTTGTCACATCCCTGTAGGAGCCTGACTCAGAGAAACTATGCTATCCGGCAGCACATGACCTAATTCCTGGAACCGTCAGTTTGCCCTTAAAAGGTCACGTCTCTGATAAGTAAAGCCCCTTCCTCATTCCGCTCTCTCCTTCCTCATTCACTCCCCGCCCAGTTTACCCTAACCCATATAATCTTGTAGCTGCAATAAAAAATTTGAGGCTTGATCAGAACTTTGTCTTGCCTCCATTTCTTCGCGCCTCCTATTTTCTCTTTTCAGGGTGTCTCCCTTCGGTCCCTGTTGAATGCCCCGCTGGTCGGGGCATTTCTGGCGCCCAACGTGGGGCCCGAAGATCCCAGACCCCTTGAAAAACTGTCTGCCTTAAGTCCGGCCGGACGCGTTGCTGAGTCTCCGCGCGATTTTACCGCGCGAGCCTGACTCGTTTCCTGATCTCCGCGGATACAAGCCGATCCGTGAGCCTGATCTGATAGAGGTAAGCAGACAGACGAAAATAGATGTTTTGGGATGATTTTAGATTTAATATTACCCCTCGGTCGAATGAATGTGTGAATGAGTGATAGTTCCACGACTTCTCGTCACGGAGCTTGCTTGGGCCCTAATCTGCGGTTCCGGTTCTGTCATACGGCATAACGGCGACTGGACTCCGGTCCACCAGTTCGGGGGTTTATACCGAAGCGCCTTAGCTAAGACAGATTTAGTCCCGCGAGGTCAC